>NC_135908.1:11314896-11549860 GCF_964194155.1 Cetorhinus maximus | reverse complement strand
GACAGAGGGACCTCCGTGCATATGCACATAAATCATTGAAGAAGGCTGGGCATGTTAAGGGAGCAGTTAATAAAGCATATAATATCTTAGGCTTTATTAATAGGCACATTGAGTACAAGAGTAAGGAGGTTATGTTGAATTTGTATAAGACACTAGTTAGGCCTCATCTGGAGTACTGCGTCCAGTTCTGGCGGAAGGGTGTGAAGTCATTGGAGAGAGTAGAGGAGATTCACAAGAATAATTCCAAGGATAAAGAACTGCAGCTATGAGGATAGATTGGAGAGGTTGTGACTGTTTTCCTTGGAGAAAAGAAGGCTAAGAGGAGACTTGATAGAGGTATTCAAGGGGTATGGACAGGGTAAATAATGAGAAACTGTTCCCACTCAAGAGAGTATCAAGAACTAGAGGGCACAGATTCAAAATAATGGCAAAAGGAATAAGAGTGGCATAAGGAAAAAATTTTTTCACCCAGAGGGTTGGAGTCTGGAACGAACTTCCTGAGAGGGTGGTGGAGGCAAGTTCGATCGAGGTATTCAAAAGGGAACTGGATTATCATCTGAAAAGAAAGTATGTGCAAGGTTATGGGAATAAGGCAGGGGAGTGGGACTAGGTAGAATGCTCTTTCAGAGAGCCAGTGTTGACTCCATGGGCTGAATGGCCTCCTTCTGTACTGTAAAGGTTCTGTGTTTCTGAGTACTTATTCATTAGCTGAGGGGTGGGGGGAGGGCATGTGGGTGGTAGGTGGTCAGGAGACTTAATGGGGCCAAATGGGATCTTGAGTCAATGCTGAGGACTCCCGGGGCAACTCCTTCCTGACTATATACCATTGTGACACCACCTTTGGTGGATCAGTCCTGTCAATGTAACAGGACATATCCAGGGTTGGTGATGTCTGGGACATTGCCTGTAAGGTCTGATTCAGTGCATATGACTATGTCAGGCTGTTGCTTGACTAGTCTATGGAACAGCTCTCCCAATTTTGGCACAAGTCTCCAGATGATAGTAAGGAGGGACTTTGCAGGGTCCGGTTTGCCATTGTCATTTCCGGTGCCGAGGTTGATGCTGGGTGGTCTGTCCGGTTTCATTCCTTTTTGTAGCAGTTTGATACAACTGAGTGGCTTGCTAGGCCATCTCAGAGGGCATTTAAGAGTCAACCACACTGTTTGGAATCACATGTAGCCCAGACCAGGTAAGGAAGGCAGAACTAGTGGACCAGATTGGTTTTTACGACAATCAACAATGGTTTCATGGTGAACATTGGCCGAGCTTTTAATCCTGCAGCTGCCATGGTGAGATCTGGGCCCATGGCCCCACACGTGGGCACGTGCCCGACCTGATCGGACATAAAATAGCGCGCAATGATGTGGGGTGAGCATCCCAAGATCACCACGCACTCGTGCAATATTTCGGTCGGCGGGCCTGAGTGGATGCCAGAGCTGCACCTGCCATTAATTAAGAGGCCACTTAAGGCCATTAAAAAGCCAATTGACGCTGATTTTTCTTGCCCGTGTGATTTTGCGCTCGTTGCACAGGCAAAACAGGTAGGCGGACAGCCTACATTTTTAAAAACCTCACCTATTGGTGGGAGAAAAAGGGGTGAGCAGCATTGCTAGTGTCAGTAGTGGGGAGTTTGGTACATAGTTTGCTGCTGGTGACTTATTGCTACTTGGCAGCTTCATCTCTGTTCAGGGCTTCATGCATTTCCAGGCTTCATTTCAGGACTCCTTGGTGTCTCCAAGGGCCCCAGAGAACTCAGATCATGTGGACCCTTCCAGGTATCAGCTAGCCTTCCATTGCCCTGATAATGGGGCTTGTGGTCTCTGCTGGTGGCACCTCCTCTGAGGAGGGAGGGGCAAAAGGGGGAGGAGGCCACGTGCCCCAATGCAGCTTCCAGGGGAGTGACCTGTGGGAGGAGAGGCGCAGGCACAAGGGGCATCGGGCCAGCAGGAAGTCCATGGTGGAAGGGGCCACAGAAGACACACCTATCCTGCTGCCAGGGTTTACAGATAGCGATGCAGCTACTGCAATATGTCTGAGGTGCAATGCCGAAGGAGGCTCTGTCTCTCAAGGGACCTCCATCTGCTAGATGATTGGGCCTGTGTGGGTGGACACCCCATGCCAGTGGCTCTGAAGGTCACAACAGCCCTCAATTTCTATGCCTTCGGCTCTTTCTAGGGGTCAGTGGGGGATCTGTGTGGAGTGTCCCAATCAGCTGTCCACAGTTGCGTCAAGCTGGTGACAGAAGCTCTGTTCAGGCAGGTACTGACCTTTATTCTTTGCTATGCAGGCAAGGCCAGCCAGCTGAGCGAGCCAGAGGCTTTGCAGCGATTGCTGGGTTCCCCCGCGTCCAGGGTGCCATTGACTGCACACGTGTGGCCATCAAGGCACCAGTGGGTCAGCCGGGTGCCTTTGTCAACAGGAAGGGATTCCACTCCATGAACGCACAGATAGTGTGTGACCACAGGATGCAGATTCTGCAAGTCAGTGCAAGGTGCCCTGGCAGCTCCCATGCAGCAGGAGGTTGGGCGGGCCTCCGGCTGTATGTGCGCTCTCCGCTTGTTTATGGCTTGTCTTCTCCTGCGAGGACAGAGGGGTGTTGATTAGTCCACTCTCTACCTGCAGTGACATTGCAGCCTGGCTAACCCCAGCTGAGGAGCACCTTGCAGGCATATCTGAGTTGTGGCCCTTGAGCCGCAAGGCACTCAGTCCAAGCAGCCAGGGTTCACTCTCTTGGCCAGCTCTGGCATCACTGACAGTTGGCACTCAGACACCCCTGAGATCCACAGGGGTGTGGTCACACCTTAACACTTCTGCACACTGACCCATGCCAACATGGTATTCAACCTTCCTGAGCGCAGCAGGTCATTAAACCACTTCCAGCACTGCACCCATGTGTGCCGCACCACGTCATGGCTGCTCACTAGCGCTGCCGCCTCCTCGCATGTCCTCTTGGCGAAGTGTGGTGGCCTCCTCCTCCCATCTCTGGGAACAATGGTGTCCCTCCTGGCAGCCACTTCCTCCAGCAGGACAGCAAGTCACTCGTCCGAAAAGCTGGGGGCTGAGTGCCCACCCGATCTGCCCTCTTGCCTGGCGCCTCCAGCTGAACTCAACTCCATAGCTTGAATGTTGAAGATGCAGAGGAGATGTTCTTCCGTGGGACCCTTCCAAGGGCTTCCTGGGCCATTTTTAAACTGGCCGCCGGGTCACCATTGGACCCAGCGGCCAACAGGCACCCGCCCCCCTCAGCCCTTCCTGGCCAGTGACGAGCCGCGTTTGACACTGGGCAGGCCTTAACTGGTCCGCCAGTATGAAATCGCAGTCGGGGGCCAATCGCAGACGGCGGACCATTTCCAGGCCACTCCCGGGTCCACCCACCGCATCCGCCCAAGACTTCAAAATCCTACCCCATGAGTTAACTTTCAGTATATTCTAAATCTGTTTGAAGCTATTTTCTGCTCATAAAACCCAGTGGTCAGAGCTAACAGTCTAATGAGATGAGTTGGAGACAAGGTTCAATTTACAGCATCTCATCCAAAATATTTACACTCATTAAATGACACCAGACATTTTCCCCATAACCAAGTCCCTTCTCTACCAGACCCAGCAATATTAAGCCCTTACCTCAAGAGCTGTAGCAGGTTATGTCCTTTGTGGTATGGCACTATTCCCTGATCAGAACCATATATTGTTAATTTCTTTTTTTACAGCAACTTAAACCTCTTCTCTATCAATAAAAAGAGCAGCATTATGCTTACTATATAATTTAAGTATTGGCCACATGATAAGAAGTTAAAGACTTGCATTTCTGTAGTCCTTTCATGATCCCAGGACAGGCCAAAGCACTTTACAGCCAATTTATTACTTTGTGGAGTCACAGTAGGAATGTAGTAATTAATGCCACTACAGAGTTGACCCAGTATAAAGTGGGTGTGTCGGGAGATTAAATGTAGCATTCAGAGTGCTGGCATCCAAGGACAAAAGCTTTCGTCCACTCACAGGAGTCTAGGATTTCTTCAGCCTGGACTGCTTATAGATGTTCCAGTTTTATTAACTACATGAATTCTCTGATGAGCTTAGTGTTTCAAATGAGAGCTGGGTCTCAGCTCAAGCTCTGTGAGCATTTCGACGTGTCAATTTTAACTTGCTACCACCATGAAATGAGCTTCACTGGCATGTATGCTAGTAACTGAAATTGTTTTTACAGGAGATGGGTAAAGCACATTATTCTGTCACCTTGCATAAGCTCAAATTTCAGTGCCAGCATAATAGCCAAACACATTTCACAGATTGGTTTGTACAGTAATCAATTTGATTCTGTACATGTCTGTTACAAACTTTATCATGGTGAAGTTCTAGTAATTCACAACAGACATTCTTATTGAATGTGGACATCCACCAACTCCAAACTTATACTTAAGTATAAGTATACTTAAGCTAGTAAACTATAGTCAATATTGGTTAAGCGAAGCAAGATTTTTACATTAGAATGGTTCAAACAGACCAGCCTGAAAGATTACTGCAATGAAAAGAGGTTGTAAAGCTCTATCTACATTCTATCTATAGGTTACGTATATTCTACATTTAATACATATACTATACTCTATCTGCATGTGCTTGCATATTGTCTAATACCAGCAAGTGATTAGGAAGGCAAATAGAATGTTGTCATTGATTGCAAGGGGAATTGAATATAAAAGTAGGGAAGTTTTGTTGCAATTGTACAGGGCATTGGTGAGGCCATATCAGGAGTACTGTGTACTTACTTGAGAAAGGATATAATAGCATTAGAAGCAGTTCAAAGAAGGTTCATTTGACTGATTCCTGGAATGAAGGGGTTATCTTATGAGGAAAGGTTGAACAGGATTGATCTGTATCCATTGGAGCTTAGAAGATAGTGAGATCCTGAGGGGAACTGACAGGGTGGATGCTGAAAGGATGGTTCCCCTTTGCTCCTCACAATAAGAGTTTGTGGTGGAAGAATTAATCCAGGCTGGCCTCTTGGTGAAACCTGGTTTATTTCCCAGACAACTCCTCAGTGCTACTAACTTCCAAGTACCTTTTTATTCTATTTAGATGGGATGCCCATCACCTGTTTAACTAGCAATTGGTTTTAACAAGATGATTGCCATATTGATACCCTTGTGGGAGCGACTAGAACTAGGGGACACAGTTTAAAAATAAGGGGTCTCTGATGTAAGACTGAGATTGAGGAGAATTTTTTTCTCTCAGAGGGAGTTTGCTCTGTGGAATTCTCTTCCCCAGAGAGCAGTAAAAGCAGGGCCATTGAATATATTCTAGGCTGAGTTAGATAGATCCTTGAGTGACAAGGAAGTCAAAGGGTATAAGTGGGTAGATAAGAAAATGAGATCAGTCATGATCCTATCAAATGATGAAGCAGGGTCAAGAGGCCAACTGGCCTACTCCTGCTCCAAATCCATATGTCCGTATGCATAAGATCATAATACGTAAGGTCATAAGAAATAGGAGCAGGAGTAGGCCATTTGGCTCCTCGAGTCTGCTCCGCCACTCAACAAGATCATGGCTGATCTGATTGTGGCCCTAACACGACCTTCCTGTCTGCACCCTATAACCCTTTACTACCTTGTCAATCAAAAATCTGACTAACTCAGCCTTGAATATCTTCAATGACACAGCTTCCACTCCAAAAGGAAATTGTATGGCACTTGAGGGAAATAAACTTAGAGCTAGGTTTGAGAGGAGGGGAATGGGGGTGACGGGATTGCTCCACAGAGGGCTGGCATGGACTCAATGGACAGAATGGCTTCCTTCTGTGCTGTAATGACTCTACGGGCATAAAATCTTGCGAGATGATGTCGGGCGAGCGTCCCAACACCATCACGCACTCGTGCGATATTTCATTCAGCGGGCACGTGCAAAAGTCAGAAGCACGCCCACCAACAATTAAGCCCATTAACGGCGCAATTGTGTCCAATTTTTCATGGCCCAACTAACCTTATGGTTGGCGGATGAGTGAATCGGCCAGGTGGCCTTTACATATTTCATCAAACCTCATCCAAGAGCGGGATGAAATCTCTGTTATGAAATAAAAATTTTGAGGTATGCTTTCAGATGCTTGATTGTGGCGCATGGACTTTTTTTTGCAGTTTTTTAAACCTTTATTTCATCATTTGTAGGTCCGCAGCTCCCTGAGGCAGCTGTCTGCCTGCAGGGAGATCTCTTGCAGTGCTCACCTGCGCCCGTGGTGACGTCATCGCGCGCCCTCTTCCCACCCCCACCCTGCAGCGCTGAGCTTTTCACGCTGGCTGGTCATTAATTGGCCAGGCAGCGTGAAATCACAGTCGGGGGCTGATCGCGGTCAGGACTCCATTTTCCGGCCACTCCCAGGCCCGCCAATCACACCCGCCCACCAAGGGTAAAATTCAGGCCTATGACTCTATGATTCAGAAATCTGGAGTGCAAAGGGACTTGGGAGTCCTAGTCCAGGATTCTCTTAAGGTTAACTTGCAGGTTGAGGCGGTAGTTAGGAAGGCAAATGCAATGTTGGCATTTATTTCGAGAGGATTAGAATATAAAAGCAGGGATGTGCTGCTGAGGCTTTATACATTTTGAATATTGTGAGCAATTTTGGGCCCCGTATCTCAGGAAGGATGTGCTGGCCCTGGAGAGGGTCCAGAGGAGGTTCACGAGAACGATCCCAGGAATGAAAGGCTTAACATATGAGGAACGTTTGAGGACTCTGGGTCTATACTCAATGGAGTTTAGAAGGATGAGGGGGGATCTGATTGAAACTTACAGAATATTGAAAGGCCTGGATAGAGTTGACGTGTGGAAGATGTTTCCATTAGTAGGAGAGACTAGGACCCGAGGGCACAGCCTCAGAGTAAAGGGAAGACCTTTTAGAACAGAGATGAGGAGAAACTTCTTTAGCCAGAGAGTGGTGAATCTATGGAATTCATTGCCACAGAGGGCTGTGGAGGCCAGATCATTGAGTGTATTTAAGACCGAGATAGATAGGTTCTTGATTGGTAAGGGGATCAAAGATTACGGGGAGAAGGCGGGAGAACGGGGTTGAGAAAGTTATCAGCCATGATTGAATGGCGGAGTAGACTCGATGGGCCGAATGGCCTAATTTCTGCTCCTATGTCTTATGGTCTTATGATTGTGCCCCCTAGTTCTAGATTCCCCCACAAGGTAAACATCCTCCCAGCATTCACCCTTTAAGTCCCCTCATAATCTTCTATGTTTTAGTAAGATCACCTCCCATTTTTCTAAACTCCAATGAGTATAGGCCCAGCTCGCTCAACCTTTCCTCATAAGAAATCCCCTTCATCCTAGGAATCAGCCGAGTGAACCTTCTCTGAACTCCTTCCAATGCAATTAAGTTAAGAGACCAAAATTGTACAGAGTACTCCAATTGCGGTCTCACTTAAGGTCCTGTACAGCTGTTGCAACACCTTCTTACTTTTATACTCCCTTCCCCTTTGCAATAAACACCAATATTCCATTTGTCTTCCCAATCACTTGCATGCTAGTGTTTTGTGATTCATATACCCAAATCACTTTGAACCACGAATTTCTGTAGTCTCTCTCCATTTAAATAATATTCTGCTTTTCTGTTCTTCCTGCCAAAGTAGACAAGCTCACATTTTCCCACATTATACTCTATTTGCCAATCTTTTCCCACTCACTTAACTCACTCCCTTTGCAGACACTTTCACCGGAATTTTCCGGCCCGGTTGGCGTCGGGCGTCATGGCAGGCGGTGGAGACAATCTAGCGAGAAGGCCAAAAATCAGTTTCACACCAGTGTGAAACCACAGCGGGATCATTCGATGGTGTCTGCCACACAACAAGATTGTTAATAAATCCTTTCTCATTGCACAAGGATAGCCTGCTCTCTTGTTGGTTCCTCAATGTATTGGTCTAAAAAACCATCATGTGCGCACTTCAGGAAATCCTCCTCCACAGTATTATAGCTAGTTTGGTTTGTCCAATCTATATGTAGATTAAAGTCACCCTTGATTACAGTTGTACACTTATTGCATGCATCTCTAATTTCCTGCTTAATGTCTTCCCTTACATCTCCATTACTGTTTGGGGGCGTATAGACAACTCCCACCAATGTTTTCTGCCCCTTGGTGTTTCTTATCTCCACCCAAACAGATTCCACATCATGATTTTCTGAGCCAATGTCCTTCCTCACTATTGCATTAATTTCCTCCTTTACTAACAATGTTACCCCACCTCCTTTCCCTATTTGTCTGTCCTTCCTAAATATTGAATACCCTGGATGTTCAGTTCCCATCCTTGGTCACCCTGTAGCCATGTTTCTGTAATTGCAACTATATCATAACCGTTTATATCTATTTGTGCTGTTAATTCATCTACCTTATTGCGCACATTAAGATACAATGCCTTTTGACTTGTCTTTTTAATCTTGTTAGTCATCTTAGATTCATTCTGTACTATGATCCAATTTGTTTTCCAGCCTTGTTTTTTCTGCCTTCCACTTTTGCTTTTTTTTTCCAGTCTTTTGTTTCTATCCTTGTTTCCCACTCCTGTCTCTCTGCTCAGGTTCCCACCCCCAGCCATTCTAGTTTAAACCCTCCCCGACCGCACTAGCAAACACCCCCCGAGGACATTGGTCCTGGTCCTGCCCAGATGCAACCCATGCTGTTTGTACTGGTCCCATCTTCCCCAGAACCAGTCCCAATGTCCCAGGAATCTGAATCCCTGCCACCACACCATTTCTTCAGCCACATATTCAACTGATATATCCTGTTATTTCTACTCTCACTAGCACATGGCACTGGTAGTAATCCTGAGATTACTTACCTTTGAGGTTCTACTTTTTAATTCACATCCTACTCCCTATATTCAGGTTGTAGAACCTCATCCCTTTTTTTACCTATGTCGTTGGTACCAATATGTACCACGACCACTGGCTGTTCACCCTCCCCTTACAGAATACCCTGCAGCCTCTCCGAGACATCCTTAACCCAGGCAGCAGGGGGGGCAACATACCATCCTGGAGTCTCTTTTGCGGCCGCAGAAACACCTGTCTGTTCCCCTTATATTCAATCCCCTATCACTATAGCCCTGCCACTCTTCTCCCTCCCCTCTTTTGCAGCAGAACCACCCGTGGTGCCATGGACTTGGCTCTGGGTTTCTGCTGCTTTTCCCTGAGAAGTTGTCTCCCCCAGCAGTAACCAAAGCGGTATGTCTGTTAGAGAGAGGGAAGCCACGGGACTCCTGTACTACCTGCCTTCCTCTACTCTGCCTGGTGGTCACCCATCCCCTATCTGCCTGTTCAGTCTTCACCTGTGGTGTGACAACCTCACTGAACGTGCTGTCCACGATAATGGCAGCATCACGGATGCTCCACAGTGAATCCACCCGCAGCACCAGCTCCGAAATGCAGTTAGCCAGTAGCTGCAGCTGGACACACTTCCTGCACACATGGTTGCCAGGGACACTGGAAGTGTCTATGACTTCCCACATAGCGCAGGAGGAGCATATCACGGGTACGAGCTCTGCTGCCATGACTTCCCTTTAGATTAAGCTCGTCAGTTACACCCTTTAAAGAATACTAATTACGCTAGGGGCCTTATTCCACTCCAAACACTCCCACTTCAGTCCAAAGTCCTCACCTTATTTTGTTTAAGCTAATGGACTGCAGCAGTTTAATTAGTAGAAAAAGTGGAAGTAGAAGTACTCACCTGACCTACTCCCCAATCAGCTGCCTCCCCTGTGTCACATTACTTTTTGAATCGTGCTGTCCTCATGCCGCTTTCAGCCCCAAGTCTTCCTGGAACTCTCACTCTGTCCTCGTACCGCTTTCAGCCCCGAGTCTCCCCAGAACTCTCGCTCTGTCCTTGCGCTGCTTTCAGCCCCGAGTCCAGCTCCTGCTCTTTATAAATCTCTGCTCTGACTCTCAGCTCCCGCTCTTTTTAAATCTCCGCTCTCTCAGCTCCCACTCATTTTAAATCTTACCAAGGCCGCCGCTCCTCTCGTACTGCCTCCCGGTCCAGCCCTGGGGGTCACAAGCAAAGGGGATTCGGAGGGAGAGGACAGCTTCTGAGATTCCTAAGTGGATGACCCAGGGTGTCCAGCTGCCGTTCCTCCTCCCTTTGGGTGCTCGAGGGCCCCAGCTTGACTCCTTAAGGAGAAGAAGCACCTGGAGGGACGTCGAGGTGCCCCATTTCCCTCTCGAGGTGTCACTGCAGGAACTCACCCATGGCTACCCTGATGGAGTGCAGGTCTATGCGCATCTCCACATTCTCCTGAACCAGGGTCTCCATGGCATCCACCATCCTTCACATGGAGACCTCATTATGTGCACATGTGGGCACCACTTCATCAGAGAGCAGGCGGATGCACTCATCCGACTCGCATGCCCTCTGTTGAGGGCTTCCGACAGCTCCGCATGATGTTCCCCTGCCTTCTGCTGACTCTCTACGATGACTTGGAAGGCCAAATCCAGAGGCTTGTCATCTAACTCGGACCTCACAGATGCACTTCTCCAGCAGCGTTCCAAGTGCCGGGGAGCTCGGCTGAACCTGTATCCTCCTGCTGTGGACACATATCCGTGCAGTGACCACCAGATTGTGAACTTGAGCCTGCTCTAGATTTAGGTCCCACCGAGGTATGTGTGGGTAAGCGCTGAAATGGGTCTTCCAGACTGCTTATTTCCAGCTCTTCAATGGAGGAGGTACCCTCTTGGCTGAAGATGAGGACCTGGATGGAGCTGAGGGACTGGCTGGCTGAAGATGTTGGTCGCTTGGCAGAGCTCCCTGTCAGCCAAAATAGAGATAATTAGTGCATGGCAGCAGAGTCAAAAGCAGGAGAGAGAGCACTCACAGTTGCGTTGTGAGAGGGATGATGGGGTGCAGGATCCTCATGTGGGTGTTCGCTGCCGACTTCACCATTGCTGTTAGCACGGTCCACATCCTCACAAGTCAGCACGATGGCACGCTCCTCAAAGTGAGTGAGGGGCCTAATATTGACCACTTGATCCCCGGTCTGGAACCTCCCCGTACTGCTGTGAGCCAACCTCTCCTGCATGAAAACAGATGGAGTGTCAGCAGGATGCATGGCACTGTGTGGGATGTTTGTGTGGTGAGCAGACCCATGGACAGGATGAGGACGCGAACCCCAGAGGGTACGAGTCTGATGGAGATGTGAGGGTGTGTGTGAAAGTGGTGTTGTCCCTTGAGGTGTGAGATCTCTGTGGATTTGTGAGGGGTTTGTGAGTGTACAAGTTGAGAGCGATGAGGCGGTGGAACAGCTGAGAGCATTCATCCTCTTCCTGCACTGGATGTTTGACCTCCTCTGTGCTCCGGTGGCGCTGACCGTCGCTGCCACTGCCACCCAGGCCAGATTGGTGACTCTGGTGAACTTCCTGTGGCCATAGCTGGGGTAGAGGACATCGCAGCGGCCTTCCACTGCATCCAGCATCTGTGAGGTCCAGAGATGGAGGTCACTGTCTCCCTTGAGACGCAGAGCCTCCTTCGGCATTGCACCTCGGACATATTGACATTGCTGCATTGTTCCTGTAAAACCCAAACAGCAGGATAGTGGCATGTACTGTGGCCCTTTCTATCTTGGACAGCCAGCTGGCTCTGCGCCCCCTGTGCCTGAGCTTCTCCTCCCACAGGTCGCTCCCTTGGAAGCTGCATTGGAACACCTGGCCCCCTCTCCCTTCTGCCCCTCTCTTCCTCCTTAGAGGAAATGCCTCCAGCGGAGATCACAATCCCCATTACCAGGGTAAAAGAAGGCTGTCTGATACCTGGAAGGGTCCACACAGTCTGAATTCTCCGGGGGACCTTGGAGACACCAAGGAGTCCTGAAATGAAGCCTGGGAATGCTAAAAGTGAAGCCCCGAACAGAGATGAAACTGCCATAAACCAATAAGTCACCAGCAGCAACCATCTACCAAACTCCTCACTACTCACGCTGGCAATGCTGCTGACCCTTTTTATCCCACCCGTGGATGAGGTTTTTGAAATTGTCAGCTGGCTGCCTGCCCATTTTTCCCATGCGGCGAGCGAAAATTGCATGGACAACGAAAAATCAGTGTCAATTGACTTTTTAATGGCCTTAAGCGGCCTCTTAATTAATGACGGGTGCAGCTCCAACAGTCGTGCGCGCCCGCTGAGTGAAATATTGCGTGAGTGTACGATGACGCCGGGACGCTCACCCGCTGTCGTCGCATGCTATTTTACGCTCGAGCATGTCGGGTGCACGTCCGCATGTCGAGCAAAAAATTCTGCCCATGACTGCAGGGCTAACACTTCTGGGGTCCAGACCACCACGATACATTGGCCGGTGACAATGGCCATTCACTCTTCTCGCTGCCCCAACTTGCGCTCAGATATTCTCCTTTCCAATATGGCACTTGGAGACCAACAGTCTTGAGATCCCATATTCCTCAAACGCTGGTTCATCCTAAAACAATGAGGTGTTTAAAACTTTACAGTTGGCCGTGAAATACTGTTATTCACGTCCATGTTTAACTAAATATTGGTCATAGAACTGAATACTGTCAACAGTTCAAATGCTCATATTCATATGTTAAATTGCAGACATTTTTACTGGTTTTGTGGCCACTTTCACACATTGATCTTACAGTCCAAAATATCCAATATCCTAACGCTTGTACTGATCATGACACCTGGCACAGAGGGCAATGGTTGTTGTTGTTACAGATCAATCATCTCAACCCCAGGACAACGCAGCAGGAGTTCTTTAGGAAAATGTCCAAGGTGTAACCATCTTCAGCTGCTTCATCTATGATCTTCCCTCAACAACAACGACTTACATTTATATAGTGCCTTTACGTAATGAAACATTCCAAGGCACTTCACAGGAGCTTTATAAAATAAAGTATGACACCACGCTACATAAGGAGATGTTAGTTCAAATGGTCAAATGCTTCATCAAGGAGCTACATTTTAAGGAGTGCCATATAGGAGAGAAGCAAGGTCGAGAGGCAGAGAGATGTAAGGAGGGAATTCCAGAGCTTGTGGCATAGGCAACTGAAGGCATGGCCACCAATGGTAGGGTAAATATAATTGGGAATGCTTAAGAGGCCTAAGTTAGAAGAACAGAGATATCTCAGAGGGTTGTGGAGCTGGAGGAGATTACAGAGATAGGGAGGTTGAGGCCATGGAGGAATTTGAAAACAAGTAGGAGACTTTTAAAGTCAAGACGTTGCCTGACTGGGTGCCAATGTAGGTCAGCAAGCACAGGGATGATTGGGGTTCAGAACTTATTGCGAGTTAAGACATAGGCAGCAGAGATTTGCAATACATCATTAGGGAGGTTAGTATGTGGGAGACCAGACAAGAGTGCGTTGAAATAGTCAAGTCTAGAGGTAACGAAGGCAATATATCATAAGATCGGAAGTGGGGATGCCCACTGATAATTGTATAGTGTTCAGTGCCATTAATAGCCGCACAGATGCTGAAACAGTTCATGCATGCAGGCAAGACCTGGGCAACATTCAAGCTTGGGTTGATAAGTGCAAGTAACATTCATGCCACACAAGTGCCAGGCATTGACCATCTCCAACAATACAGGATCTAACCATTTTCTCTTGACATTCAAAGAGATCACCATCACTGAATTCCCCCACCATCAACATCCTGGGGTTACCATTGACCAGAAAATAAACTAGTCCAGCCACATAAACACTGTGGCAACAAGGGCAGGTCAGAGGTTGGGAAATCTGTGTCAAGTAATTCACCTCCTGACTCCCCAAAGCCTGTCCATTATCTACAAGGCACAAGTCAGGATGTGACGGAATGCTCTCCACTTGCAGCTCTAACAATACTCAAGAAGCTGAACACCATCCAAGACAAAGCAGCCCACTTGATTGGCACCCCATCCATCACCTTAAACATTCCCTCCTTCCACCATTGGTGCACCTTGGCAGCAGTGTGTACCACCTACAAGATACACTGCAGTAATTCTCCAAGGCTCCTTCAATGGTTCCTTCCAAATCCATGATCTGTACCACCTAGAAGAGCAAGGGTAGCAGGTGCAAGGGAACAACAACATCTACAAGTTCCCTTCCAAGTCACACACCTGACTTGGAGCTATATCACCATTGCTTTACTGTCACTGGGTCAAAATCCTGGAACGCCCTTCCTAACACAGCAGGTGTACCTAAACCACAGGGACTGTAGCAGTTCAAGAAGGCAGCTCATCAACACCTTTTCAAAGGCAATTCTTGGATGGACAATAAATGGTAGTCTTGTCAGCATTGCTCATATCCCAAGAAAGAATTTTTTAAAAATTAAAGCACACGACCTTCATGGTAATAATGTCAGGGTTTCAAAACCAGTGGTTTAAAACATGGGAATTGTGCCTTTAGAGGGGTAGGACTGCCAAGTAGTGCATTACATTCAATGGGTTTGTATCTGCAATACTCCCTGGGTAAATTTCCTTTCAGCCATTTGTTCTGTAAATAGTTCATATGCATTAGGTAAGTATAGATAGGGTGGAATACCCCGGAGTTTGTCACACAAATAGCAGCGAGGCTACCGGCACTCACTGTTATTAAGAAGTAAATCGAACAGCAACAGCCAGCATCTGCACATGAGCAATTAATTGTGGAAATCAGGAAACTGCTCCAAGTTGCCCTGCTCCTCCAGAATCTATGCTATAACTGTGTCTCGCCAAGAGACTCAGCATTCATATATATAGAAGGGCGTGAAGTTACGGGACTTACCCACTGAATATCCACTAAACATGGCAATAAGTTAGGGCTTATCAAGTATGTGAATTTTAAATGGCTTGATACGTCTTAACTTACTTTAACAAGTGTGGAGTTTGGAGTTTCATTCCTTCAAAATTTAAATTACTGTTGGAGATACTGAATTTTTAAAAACTTTTTCTCCTACTTAGATGACTCAATCCAATCTTTCTTTGTTTTTATTCATGCTTGGAATGTGGCCATCGCTGACTAGGCCAGCCATTTATTGCCCATCCCTAATTGCCCTTGTTTAGAGGGAATTTAAGAGTCAACTACATTGCTGTGGGTCTGGAGTCACATGCTGGCCAGATCAGGTAAAGATGGCAGATAGCCTTCCCTAAAGGGCATTAGTGAACCAGTTGAGTTTTTACGACAATTGGCAATGGTTTCATGGTCATTAGACTTTTAATTCCAGATTTTTAAAAAATATTGAATTCAAATTCCACCATCTGCCATGGTTGGATTTGATCCCAGGTCCCCAGAGCATTGCTAATCCAGTGACAATACCACGATACCCCCACCCTTTGTTTCTCTATTCCACATTGTGTACATGATTTGACATTGTTTCACTATTCTAACTCACACTTCCTGGTTTGGACTCTGTGTAGCTCAGTAAGGATTCTTCAATCTGATTGGTTAAGGTGACATTTTTTTATTCATTCATGGGATGTAGGCTTCGCTGACTGGGCCAGCATTTATTGTCCATCCCTAGTTGCCCTTGAGAAGGGGGTGGTGAGCTGCCTTCTTGAACCACTGCAGTCCATGTGGTGTAGGTACACTCACAGTGCTGTTAGGAAGGGAGTTCCAGTGACAGTGAAGGAATGGCAATAAATTTCCAAGTCAGGATGGTGAGTGACTTGGACGGGAACTTCCAGGTGGTGGTGGTTCCCATATTTCTGCTGCCCTTGTCTTTTTAGATGGTAGTGGTCATGGGTTTGGAAGGTGCTGTCGAAAGAGCCTTGGTGAATTCCTGCGGTGCATCTTGAAGATGGTACACACTGCTGCTACTGTGTGTTGGTGGTAGAGGGAGTGAATGTTTGTGAATGTGGTGCCAATCAAGCAGGCTGCTTTGTCCTGAACAGTGTCAAGATTCTTGAGTGTTGTGGGAGCTACACTCATCCAGGCAAGTGGGGAGTATTCCATCACACTCCTGACTTGTGCCTTGTAGATGGTGGACAGCCTTTGGGGATTCAGGAGGTGAGTTACTGGTCACACGATTCCTAGCCTCTGACCTGCTCTTGTGACAGTATTTATATGGCTAGTCCAGTTCAGTTTCTTGTCAATGGTAACCCCCCAGGATGTTGATAGTGAGGGATTCAGTATAATTCCATTGAACATCAAGGGGCAATGGTTGGATTCTCTCTTGCTAGAGATGGTCATTGCCTGACACTTGTGTGGCGTGATTGTTAATCGCCACTTGTCAGGCTAAGCCTGGATATTGTCCAGGTCTTGCTGCATTTCGAATGGTGCTGAACATTGCTCAATCATCAGCGAACATCCCTACTTCTGACCTTATGATGGAAGGAAGGTCATTGATGAAGGAGCTGAAGGTGGTTGGGCCAAGGACACTACCCTGATGAACTCCTGCAGTGATGTCCTGGAGCTGAAATGACTGATCTCCAACAACCACAACTATCTTCCTTTGTGCTAGGTAGGACTCCAACCAGTGGAAAGTTTTCCCCCTGATTCTCATTGACTCCAGTTTTGCTCGGGCTCCTTGATGCCACACTCTGTCAAATGCTGCCTTGATGTCAAGGGCAGTCACTCTCATCTCACCTCACGAGTTCAGCTCTTTTATCCATGTTTGAACCAAGGCTGTAATGAGGTCAGGAGCTGAGTGGCCTGGCGGAACCCAAACTGGGCATAAGTGAGCAGGTTATTGCTAAGCAAGTGCCGCTTGATAGCACTGTTGATGACCCTTCCATTACTTTACTGATGATCGAGAGTAGACTGATAGGGTGGTCATTGGCCGGGTTGGATTTGTCCTGCTTATTGTGTACAGGACATAACTGGGCAATTTTCCACACAGCCAGGTATATGCCAGTGTTGTAGCTGTACTGGAACAGCTTGGCTAGTGGCGTGGCAAGTTCTGGAGCACAAGTCTTCAGTATTATTGCCGGAATATTTTCAAGGCCCATAGCCTTTGCAGTATCCAGTGCCTTCAGCCGTTTCTTGATATCACGTGGAGTGGATCAAATTGGCTGAAGACTGGCATTTGTAATGCTGGGGACCTCTGGAGGAGGCCAAGTTGGATCATCCACTCGGCACTTCTGGCTGAAGATTGTAGCAAATGCTTTAGCCTTATCTTTTGCACTGATGTGCTGGGCTCCTCCATCATTGAGGATGGGGATATTTGTGGAACCTCCTCCTCCAGTGAGTTGTTTAATTGTACACCACCATTCACAACTGGATGTGGTAGGAATGCAGAGCTTAGATCTGGCCCGTTGTTTGTGGGATCACTTAGCTCTGTCTATCACTTGCTTCTTATGCTGTTTGGCACACAGGTAGTCCTGTGTTATAGCTTCACCAGGTTGACACTTTATTTTTAGGTTATGCCTGGTGCCACTCCCGGCATGCCCTCCTGCACTCTTTATTGACCAGGGTTGATCCCCTGGCTTGATGGTAATAGTGGAGTGGGGGATATACTGGGCCATGAGGTTACAGATTGTGTTCGAGTACAATTCTGCTGCTGCTGATGGCCTACAGCACTTCATGGATGCCCAGTCTTGAGTTGCTAGATCTGTTCGAAATCTATCCCATTTAGCACGGTGGTAGAGCCACACAACACAATGGAGGCTTTCCTCAATGTGAGGGCGAGACTTCATCTCCATAACGGTACGGTGGTCACTCCTACCAATGCTGTCATGGACAGATGCATCTGCGACAGGCTGGTTGGTGCAGATAAGATCAAGTATGTTTTGCCCTCTTGTTGGTTCCCTCACCACCTGCCACAGACCCAGTCTAGCAGCTATGTCCTTTAGGACTCGGCCAGCTTGGTCAGTAGTAGTGCTACCGAGCCACTCTTGGTAATGGACATTGAAGTCCCCCACCCAGGGTACATTCTGCGCCCTTGCCAACCTCAGTGCTGCCCCCAAGTGGTGTTCAACATGGATGTGCACTGATTCATCAGCTGAGGGAGGGCGGTATGTGGTAATCAGCAGGGGGTTTCCTTGCCCATGTTTGACCTGATGCCATGAGACTTCATGGAGTCCAGAGTCAATGTTGAGAACTCCTAGGGCAACTCCCTCCCGACTGTATACCACTGTGCCGCCACCTCTGCTGGGCCTGTCCTTCTGGTGGGACAGCGCATACCCAGGGATGGTGATGGTGGTGTCTGGGACATTATCTGTAAAATATGATTCCGTGAGGATGACTGTGTCAGGCTGTTGCTTGACTAGTCTGTGAGACAGCTCTGCCAATTTTGGCTCTAGCCCCCAGATGTTAGTAAGGAGGACTTTGCAGGGCCGAGATTGCCATTGTCATTTCCGGTGCCTAGGTTGATGCTGGGTGGTCCATCCAGTTTCGTTCCTTTTTTGTAACTTTGTAGTAGTTTGATACAACTGAGTGGCTTGCTAGGCCATTTCCGAAGGCAGTTTACATAATATGTTTGCCCATGTTTACATAAGACCCAGATCCCCTGTCAAGGGCACCAGGCCAAAACAGCTCTCTGATTACCATAAGCGTCAGTACAAAAGCCCACAAAGTCTCAGTGTAATGAAATGTAATAAAAGTGCAATTTCTTCACCACTGTCAAGAAAACCCAGGTCAACATACTGTCGATAAAATGCAGTATTTAGGTTTATACCTTGACTCTGGTAGCTCTCTCACCTCTAAATCAGAAGGCTGTGGTGATGGATTCAAGGCCCTCTCCAGAGACTAGATATTGAGTGAATGGTGCATTGTTGGAGATGCTGTTCTTGCATCAAAGATTAAACTGAGTACATAACCTATGAAGCAAGATGGAAGCAGCCACTGTCTCATTTCTGTGCACCTAAATAATGCACAATGATGCAGAGTCAGACATTTCACAACTTCTGCTTTGAGCCATGAACTGAGAGTGAGAATGTTCCAGGGCTCGTGGGTGCAGGCTCTTCCATGTTGAACTTAAAGAATAAATTTTGCACCATTCTGCTTCTGGCATGCAGCATTATAGGACAGGGGCACAGGTTCCAGATTACAGTCTGTGGTATTAAGTGACCTATTTTCAATCTATGTTTCAGTCTAGTGGAGCTCCAGCTTGGTAGCCAAACCTTGCAGAACCATTAGATGTCATATTTGATCTCAAGAATCATATTTTATGAGCTTTCCTTGTGTTATTTATTTAAATGTTAACAATGCGTAAGAGGTACTTTATCTTCCTGTACAATGAAAGTCATATGCAATTTAAAGTAACGCTAGGCATAGATTTTCCATAATCTTGTACTTCAGACGTTGGGTTCAATCATATTAGTAGCCGTGGTCTTTTGTTTTTGCTGCTCAGTTCTCCTCCATATTATAAAAGCAAAAAACTGCAGATGCTGGAAATCCAAAACAAAAACAAAAATACTTGTAAAAACTCAGCAGGTCTGGCAGCATCTGCGGAGAGGAGCACAGTTAACGTTTCGAGTCCGAATGACCCTTCTCCTCCAGATTCATCATTTATTTCTCATGAAACAGATTAAAAGCTTCCTTATAAGTAATTAACCAAAACAAGGTTTTCTGGTGATAAGTTGCATGTGTATTCAGGAGGTCCCTGGTTGGTTACAGTTTTGTATTTGCATGCATGTCTGTTATTTGTACATATGCAGGTCCCAAAATCAATTGAGGATCACATCTGTAAGACACTTGCAGCCAACCATTCTACTGCAATTTCACTTCAGAGCCTGCAGCTGCACTCTTGGGTGTCTTTCCATTTAATTTTCTGGCATATTCTTGTCACGTGCTATTACCTTATTCATAGGCCCAGATCACGTTCTCTGGCTCCATTCTGGTCCTGATGGCTTCATCTGTGGCACATTGCCACCATTCAATTGAAATCATATTTTAAACCTTTTTCCTTTGGACAAATTGTTTCATGATAGCTCACAGCAAATATCCCAGTCTAAAACTTTATGTTTTAGCCATAGTTTCTCACTCATCCACTAGTAAACAGATTGAACAACAGACATGCAGGGAAGTATAATTAAACAATTGCACGACCATCTGGATTGAATCAGGCTTCTTTTCTGAGGCATTTACAGTGTCACTCCCCAAGCTTTTTTCCTTCATTAACGGGACAGTGCAGCAGGATTTATAGCACTAGAAAAGTTGCTCTTGGCATCAGCCAAATACTCAATTCTCATTTTTTGTGTGAAGTATAAACTGTGGGAAAAGTATTAATATTCAATGTACAAACTAAATTTTGTATTTCCAGTGAGCATAAAAAGCTGCTGGACCAAAGAATTTTCCTGACAATGAACTCACTCTCAGTTCAATCTCATAGTATTCAACTAATGAATTGTGAGAATACAATAATAATTCAAAGCTGGTATCTTTAAATATTTGCAAGATGGAATCATTTTGAATTTATTTATTTTGCAGCCCTAAGTTGATTGGCTGAACCTTATAGGTTGGAACATTTTCAGCTGATGGTCTGTTTCCTTCAACAGATGCTTTATGGATCAAACTGAAGCAAATCTCCAACATTGTAGAATGTGTTGCATTATTATTTGGAATCTCCAAGAACAAATCCTAATCCCTGCAGTATCTTCAGTAAAGATCCTCAAACAATAGTTGTTACATATAAATGTTCAAGTTCTCTCTTTAAACTAGAGGCCTGACATATGAGCACATGCACAAACACAACATGGAGTTCACTGAGTGCAAGTTCTGCCACAGATCCTGCCAGATTCTACATGTAGCCAGTGTAGTGAGTTAGCAACTGGAACTTAGTAGCTTCAAGGATAGAAAACAAGTGGTCACTGTACCATTACATTCCTGAAGTGAGCTTTGTAGAATATGGAGAGGCTTTGAGTGATCAGAAGGCAAGCCTTCTCTTGTTACAGAGTGCCCAGCCTGTGATCTGTTCTTGTTGCTTTGCTGTTGGTATGGTTGGTCCAGTTCAGGTCAATGGCTACTCACAAGGTACTGACGGCAGGAGCCTGGCAATGGTGGTAACTATTGAAGAAGGTAAGAGGGAAATGGCTGAGCATTTTTTTGTTTGAAATGAACCTTGCCTGGCATTTATGTGCCATGGATGTTACATGACACCCAAGGCAGGCAGGAGAGTGGAGTTAAAGCCACAATCAGACGAACCATGATCTTATTGAATGGTAGAGCAGTCTTGAGGGGCCAAATGGCCTACTCCTGCTCCTATTTATGATCTTACTGTGTTTGAAAGTGAGGAATGCAAAACAGTTACTAAAATTCTAAATTTAGGCAAGGCTGACTTCAATGCAATAAGACAGAAACTGTCCTTATCAAACTTAGCAAATCTGTTAATGGGTAAAATTTCAGTAGGGCAGTTTTCAAGAGGAACAGATAGAATAAAGATAGGGAATCTATTTTAGTGGTTGGGAAGTCTAGTAATAGGGGACACTGTCCAGAAATTCGAGCCAGACCTTTCAGGGCTGAAACTAGGAAACACTTATGCACACAAGAGGTGGGAAGTGTTCGGAACTTTCTTCCGAACATAGCAATTGGTGCTAAGTCGATTGTTAATTTTAAACCTGAGATTGACAGATTTCTGTTAACCAAAGGTATTAACAGACATGTGGCAAAGGCACGTATGGAGTTAGGTTGCAGATTGGCCATGATCTCACCGCTTGGCGGAAAAGGCTCAGGATGCTATTTGGCCTATTTCTGCTTCTCTTCCATGAGATGTATGGCCAGTTAGTCTATGTTAACAGTCTGATAGAAGGATGTCCAGTAATTTGGTTCCGGAACTAATAGTGGAAGTGGGAATCAGGAGCAAGACCTAGTCTGAGAGAGTGGAGGAACACTTGGGACAGCCAAGCATGAAGGCAAGCTAAGCTAAGGCAAATGTGCAGAATAGTTATTGAGAGTGAGTACAAGATATTTTAGCCCCAAATCAATGAAAGCAAGAGTGGAATTTTTTCTTTACGTTCCACCTTTTTCTGCCTCTTTCTAATCCCTTCTCGTTCAGTTCCTGTATCCTTGTCATTTGTTATCACTTCCTTTTGTCTGCAATTTCACTTTAATTTTCTGCATTTTTTTTAATGCTCTTCCTTCTTGTCCCAGTTGAGCGGCCTCATGAAGCAGTAGGGAGCATTCTTCCACAGAGAAGCCACAGCATTTCGCGCTACAAAATCAGCTTGTGATCACAGGGTGCTTGGATCAGTGAGACTGTGGTTAGTTTTTGACAGTAGCAAAGCCCTGGGGCTTTCAACAGTGGTTAAGATTCTTCTCAAATTTTCGGTACACATCCATTACTGCATTAGTAGAAAGCCTTGACATTTAATCTCATCCCCCTGAACACTCAGCCTCACTGTCTTCCCATTACAGCATTTAGCTGTTTCTTAAATGAACCCAATATCTTGGCCTCAACTGCTCTTTTCCTGGAAACCCATTCACTTTTGTGTAAAGAAACACTTCCTGGTGCTCTGTCAAACTATGAAACTCTTTTCGAGTTATCAACAGTCACAGATTAGCTGTGCTTTCCTGCTCTGCTGCCCTGAGGCTGCACAGACCCAATTTAGCAAGTCGTTTTTCATAGGTCTTTCCTTAGACTTAGCCTCATTGTTGTTCTTTGCACTTTTCCCAGGGCCTGCACAGGTTCTTTATGTCCTAGCAAATGGAACAGTATACAGCACTCCAAGTACAGCCAGATCAGAGTGCTGCACAGCTTTAGGATGATTTCTGGAGATTTGAACTCAAAATTCTTTTGGTGCCAAAGCACAATAGCCTATTTGCTTTATTTTATTGACACCTCACATTATTTGGTCAAGTCATAGAACAATCTACAGGTCTCTTAATTTCTCACAAGGGCAGTTAAAATTTACCCATGTATGGAATATTGCTCCTATTTTTAGTTGCATATTTAGCAAATTGCATGTTTTGTATTGAACTTCATTTGCTACGATTCAGGCCTGGTGCAAAAAGTGTCGAGCTTTCTTTGTGAAATATCGATTAATTCCTGAGTTCACAGTGATATGATGCAACCTTTGAGGTTTTTGAGTGCTAGAATATGAGAAGTCAGATCTTTCAGAGCGCAGGTTTGAATGTCTCTAACTATTTTGGTCTGCACTTGTTTTTGGCAAATACACCCTAAATCTGCACATTATTCAACAAGTACAAGTATCGTTTTCACCTCAACAAGGCAGATTCTCACCTCAAGCACCCTGACACTTCCAAGCATGGGACATTTACAGTGGCGCCGATTACATCTCAACTGGTAAATGGTACCTAGCGTAATGGTGACTCAGTGGCACACCTTTACTTACAGCAAGCAACAATTGGACAGGCCTGCCAATATGATTAGCCTCCTGATGGTTTCAGTTTATAACTGACCTGTACCGTGTTTGGATACCTTGAACAATAACACAATAAGGATATAATGGGTTTTAACTTTCTCTACCATATCAGCTGACGTAAGTACAACCCTCATGCCATTGCTCACCCTTGTATGTTACATTGCTCCAGCATTTTTGTGTACTTTTTAAATTGGTTTCTCTAGCTCTTCATCTTTAACTTAATTTTTTTTGTTATTTTAAGTTTCTAGATCATCATCTCTTTTAATATTAGGATGACTGACAGCTCAGCATAGCCTCACCTTTACCGCCTCAGGATCTCAGGATGTTCGGGTATTAGCAGCCTCAAAGGGAGCCACCTTTTTTTTTTATTTATTCTTTCACGGGATGTGGGCATCACTGGCTAAGCCAGCGTTTGTTCCCAATCCCTAATTGCTCTTGAGAAGGTGGCGGTGAGCTGCCTTCCTGAACCACTGTTAGAGTTCCAGGATTTTGACCTAGCAACAGTGAAGGAACAGTGATATAGCTCCAAGTCAGGATGGTGTGTGGCTTGGAGGGGAAGTTGCAGGTGGTGGTGTTCCCATGCATCTGCTGCCCTTGTCTTTCTAGGTGATAAAGGTCACGGGTTTGAAAGGTGCTGTCGAAGGAGGTGAGTTGCTGCAGTACATCTTGTAGATGGTACACACTGCTGCCACTGTGCGTCAGTGGTGGAGGGAGTGAACGTTTAAGGTGGTAGATGGGGTGCCAATCAAGCAGACTGCTTTGTACTGGATAGTGTCAAACTTTTTGAATGTTGTTGGATCTGCACTCATCCAGGCAAGTGGGGAGTGCTCCATCAGAGGATGCCTTGTAGATGGTGGACAGGCTTTGGGGAGTCAGGAGGTGAGTTACTAGCTGCAGAATTTCCAGCCTCTGACCTGCTCTTGTAACCACAGTATTTATATGGCTGGTCCAGTACAGTTTCTGCTCAATGGATGGCATTATCATCACTGAATCCCCCATTCAATTCAGTGATGATAATGCCATTGAATGTCACAGAATCATAGAACGTTTACAGCACAGAAAGAGGCCACTTGCCCATTGCGTCTGCGGCAACTGGAAAACAAGCCATCCAGCCTAGTCCCACTTTTCACATTTGGACCGTATCCCTGTAGTTTAAGGCATTTGCGGTACATATCCAGACACCTTTTAAATGAATTGAGTGTTTACAGCAATCCTCCTCGCTATCTACCGCGTGGCCAATTTTTGTGCCATTGGAAAACTTCTTGATCACCCCCCCCTACATTTACATCCAAATCATTAATATATACCACAACAAGCAGGAGACCTAGTACTGAGCCATGTGGAACCCCATTGGAAATAGCCTTCAGGTCACAAAACCATCTATCAGCAATTACCCTTTGTTATCCTTTGGGAGAAGCTGGTGGCGTAGTGCTATTGCTCTAGGGAGCAGAGTCCAGGTCAAATCGGGTCCCCAGGGTAATGCTCTGGGGACCCGGATTCGAATCCCAACACGGTGGATGGTGGAATCTGAATTCAATAAAAATCTATAATTAAAAGTCAAATGATGACCATGAAACAATTGTCAGAAAAACCCATCTGGTTCACTGATCCCTCTTAGGGACTCCAGACTCAAAACAATGTGGTTGACTCTTAACTGCCCTCTGAAATGGCTGAGCAATGCACTCAGTTGTATCAAACCGTTAAAAGGTCTAAAAGGAATCAAACTGAACAGACCACCCAGCACCAGCCTAGGCATTGGAAACGACAACAGCAAACTCAGCCCTGTCGATCCTGCAAAGTCCTCCTTACTAACATCTGGGGGCTTGTGCCAAAATTGGGAGAGCTGTCTCACACACTGGTCAAGCAACAGCCCGACAGAGTCTTCCTCACAGACACCACTATCACCATCCCTGGTCGTGTCCTGTGACACCAGCAGGACAGACCCAGCAGAGGTACAGTGGTATGCAATCGGGAGGGAATTTCCCTCGGAGTCCTCAACATCAACTCGGGACCACATGAAGTCTCGTGGCATCAGGTCAAACATGGGCATGAAAACCTCCTGCTGATTACCACGTACCGTTCCCCCCCTCAGCTGATGAATCAGTACTCCTCCATGTGGAACATCACTTGGAGGAAGCACTGAGGGTAGCAAGGGCACAGAATGTACTTTGGGTGGGGGACTTCAAGGTCCATCACCAAGAGTGTCTCGGTAGCACCAGTACAGACCGAGCTGGCCGAGTCCTAAAGAGCGTAGCTGCTAGACTGAGTCTGCGGCAGATGGTGAGGGAACCAAAAAGAGGGAAAAAAATACTAGACCTCATCATCAGCTATCTGCCTGCTGCAGATGCATCTGTCCATGACAGTATCAGTAGGATTGACCACCGCACAGTCTGTCACGAAAGTATAATAATTCTCATATTATTGTGATTTATTGTAAAAGTAGGTTAATAGTGGGGTTTGGATAGTTTATGTGTCTGGAATTTAATTGAATTGGGTACAGCTGGTCTGGAGGCTTTGACTCATCAAAAGAAGCTAGGTTTGAAATGCTAAATACGTAAACATGGCTGAAGTTTTAAAATGGGAGGTGAGGAGAATTTGCATTTTTAGATAAATCAGGGTAATTTGAATTTCAAAGAGATGGTAGGATGTTACACCTAGACAAAGAAGCTAGGTCTAGCAGTGTGTTTATTTTTCCCAAAGGTTACTGATAGTATTAGCACCATGAAAAGATTTATATTATGAGAAAGGTAAAGTTCCAAAGACATATGGGAACAATAGAATTTGCATTAAAAGGGAGAAACATGTATTAAGGGAAATTAAGCTATTTGTCAGGAAAGGCGTTGTAAGATCAACCAGAAGTGTGAAAAGCCTCCAGTTTGTGTATATTAAACTGCTGTCTACAGAAACCGACGCTGGGAAAAGCCACTTTGAATTTTACTGTCAAGAGTATTGTGTTGACTTGCTTGGATCTGTTTAAAATCTTTTTTTTATACTGTTGCCTTAATGGGGGTGTAACTGGAAGCCAGATTAATTAGGGGTTTTAGAAGTTTTTATAGTAGTGATTTATAGACCTATGTACGTGCTTGAAATCTTGTATTTTGTTAATAAATGTTTAATTCAGTTTCGTAAAAAATCTCTAGAGTCTGGGTGGCCTTATTATTACCAAATTCAGGGCACGCATCTCGAAATAAAATACAAATTGCAAAATCGTTGTGACCGCGTAATCAACTTCCAATGAAGAGGACAGGAGAGCATGTCAGGAGCAGCATCAGGCATACCATAAATGAAGTGTCAACCTGGTCAAGTGACAAAGCAGGACTACCTGCGTAATAGACATTGATAGACAGAGTTAAGCAATTCCACAACCAAGGTCTAAGATCTGCAGTCCTGCCACATCTAGTAGTAAATGGTGGTGGACAATTAAACCACTCACTGGAAGAGGCGGTTCCACAAATATCCTCATCGTCAGTGATGGAGGAGCCAAGCATATTAGTGCAAAAGACAAGGATGAAGCATTTGCAACAATCTTCAGCCAGAAGTGCTGAATGGATGATCCATCTCAGCATCCTCTGGAGGTCTCCAACATCACAGATGCCAGTCTTCAGCCAATTTGATTCGCTCCACTTGATATCAAGGAATGGCTGAAGGTACTAGATATTGCAAAGGCTATGGGCTTTGACAACATTCCATCAATAGTACTGAAGCCTTGTGCGCCAGAACTTGCCGTGCCGCTAGCCAAGCTGTTCCTGTACAGCTACAACACTGGCTTCTACCGGCTATGTGGAAAATTGCCCAGGTGTGTCCTGTACACATAAAGCAGGACAAATCCAACCCAGCCAATTACCGCCCCATCAGTCTACTCTCAATCATCAGTAAAAGCGGTGGAAGCGGTCATCAAGAATGCTATCAAGCAGCACTTGCTTAGCAATAACCTGCTCACTGACGCTCAGTTTGGGTTCCGCCAGGGTCAGTCAGGTCCTGACCTCATTACAGCCTTAAACATGAATAAAAGACATGAACTGCAGAGTTGAGGTGACAGTGACTACCCTTGACATCAAGGCAGCATTTGAACAAGTGTGGCATCAAGGTGCCCTGGTAAAACTGGAGTCAATGGGAATCAGGGGAAAAACTCTCAGCTGGTTGGAGTCATACTTGACCCAAAGGAAGATGGTTGTGGTTGTTAGAGGAAATATCTCAGATATCTCAAACATCTCAGTTCCAGGACATCACTGCAGAAGTTCCTCAGGGTAGTGTCCTCGGCCCAGCCATCTTCAGCTGCTTCATCAATGACCTTCCTTCCATAATAAGGCCAGAAGCAGGGATGTTCACTGATGATTGCACAATGTTCAGTACCATTCATGTCCCCTCAGATACTGAAGTAGTTCATGTCCAAATGCAGCAAGAGCTGGACAATATCCAGGCTTGGGCTAACAAGTGGCAAGTAATAGGAACCACACAAGTGTCAGGCAATGATCATCTCCAACAAGAGAGGATCTAACCATCACTCCTTGACATTCAATAGCATTACCATTGCTGAATCCCTCATTGTCAACATCCTGAGGGATACCATTGACCAGAAACTGAACTGGACTAGCCATATAGATACTGTGGCTACAACAGCAGGTCAGAGGCTAGAAATCCTGTGACGAGTAACTCACCTCCTGACTCCCCAAAGCCTGTCCACCATCCACAACTCAGGAGTGTGGTGGAATACTCTCCACTTGGCTGGATGAGTGCAGCTCCAACAACACTCAAGAAGCTTGATGCCATCCAAGACAAAGCAACCTGCTTGATTGGCACCCCACCAACAAACATTTACTCCTTCCAGCACCGATGGTAGTGCCACTAGCTGGGAATTCCCCTCCAAGTCACTCACCATACTAACTTGAAAATATATCACTGCTCCTTCACTGTCGCTGGGTCAAAATCCTGGAACTCTCTCCCTAACAGCACTGTGCGTGTACCTACAGCACATGGACTGCAGCGGCTCAAGAAAGCAGCTACCACCTTCTCAAGGGCAATTAGGGATGGGAAATAAATGCTGGCCTAGCCAGCGAAGCCCACATTCCGTAAATGAATTCTAAAAAAATTGCTGCCACTGAACCAATTTTGATCCAGCTTGCTACATTCCCCTGGATTCCATGGGCTTTTACTTTTTAAACCGGTTTGCCATGTGGGACCTTGTCAAAAGACTTCCTAAGATGCATGTAGACCGCATCAACTGCACTACCCTCATCAATCCACCTTGTTAATTTCTCAAAAAATTCAATCAAATGAGTCAGACACAATTTTCCCTTAACAAATCCATGCTGACTATCCTTGATTACTCCTTTGAAACTGCTTTTCAAAGTGACAGTTTATCCTGTCTTTCAGAATTGATTCCAATAATTTGCCACGACCAAGATTAGACTGACTGACCTGTAATTATTTGGTCTACCTCTCACTCCATTTTTAAAATAAAGGTACAACATTAGCAGACCTCCAATCCTCCGGCACCCTTACCTGTGTCCGCTGAAGATTGGAAAATGATGGTCAGACTCTCCCGTTTCCTCCCTGGCTTCTTTTAACAGCCTGTGGTACATTTCATCCGGCACTGGTGATTTATCCACTTTCAAGGATGCTAATCCCCTTAATACTTCCTCTCTCCCTATGTTTATCACATCCAATACTTCACACTCCTCCTTAACTACAATGTCTGCATTGTCCCCCTCTTTTGTAAGGCAGATGCAAAGTATTCATTAAGAACCATGCCCATATCCTCTGCCTATCAAATGGCGATGGTTAGATTCTCTCTTGTTGGAGATGGTCATTACCTGGCATTCATATGGCCTGAATGTTACTTGCCACTTATCAGCCCAAGCCTGAATGCTGTCCAGCTCTTGCTATATAAAGACACGGACTGCTTCAGTATCTGAGGAGTCGCGAAGAGTGCTGAACATTATGCAATCATCAGCGAACATCCCCATTTCTGACCTTATGATCGAGGGAAGGTCATTGATGAAACAGCTGAAGATGGTTGGGCCTAGAACACTACCCTGAGGAATTCTTGCAGCGATGTCCTGGGACTGAAATGTTTGACCACCAACAACCACAACCATCTTCCTTTGTGCCAGGTAGGACTCCAACTACTGGAGAGTTTTCCCCCGATTCCCATTGATTTCAGTTTTGCTAGGGCTCCTTAGTGCCAAACTCATTCAAATACTGCCTCGATGTCAAGGGCAGTCACTCTCACCTCACCTCTTTTGTCCATGTTTGAACCAAGGCTGTAACGAGATCAGGGGCTAAGTGGCTCTCACAAGTGCATCCCACTTCTGTATTCATTTTCATTGTGAGAATTTTGAGAAGGGTCTGGACAATAAATAAATTGAAAGGATCAAGCAATAGCTGGGAAGTTGAACTGCTGGGGAACTAGTGAAAATGTGACATGTCAGTTGCACTCAAAAAGAGAATTAAAGTAAATCACAAAAAATATCAGAGTTGTCTTGTCTTCACTTTTGAGGTTTCTGACATTATTCCATAGATAAAAGGTGAAACAGCAGACAACATGGTGATCCTTCAGTGACCAGGCTTCTGTGAATCTTCTAGCAAGCATTAAATGTCTTCAGCTCACACCAACAATTATTGATCCATTCCAGCCTACACTTCATTTTATTCCTCTTGAGTCATTGTTAAAGACACAGAGGGAGTGAATGATGCCAGGTGAAAACTCTTCCTCAAAGGCTATTTGAAGGTGATTGAGAAGCTGACCAAAGAAAGTGTTGTAAAACTGGAATCAGATCTGGACAATGCAGACTAAATTGCGATAACATTGTGACATAATTCCAAACTTCTAGATAATTGAAAATGTTCAAGTGCTTTTACTTGCAAATCTGGGGCGTGTGCTTGTCCTGTTTGCTTTATTCAGCTTTCATTTTCCCCTCCAAGGCATTAATCAGGACTCCTTCATGAATTGTAAAGTTGCATTGTGATACAATAAATAATTCCCTGGCTAGACTACAGCTTCAAAGGATTGTTTACATCTCTAATCAACCATCCAATGGTAGTATGGTAAAGTCTTAAAATGAAGGAATCGTACCAGCTCCTTTAGTAACAAGCAATCATATTCATTATCAGATGTCAGGTACATTTATCACATACCAGGTATGTGGAAAAATTCTGACACTCTAATAAAAACTTGACTGTCCTCACATGTGATAAGTCCACAGAAAATGTTATGAACTAGGCAGCTTGTGCAAACAATGCATCAGTGGACAGCCAATTCATGGATGTTACACACTGCCCCTGCTATTGCCTGAAAATAGTCAATGGTACAGAATTTAAGTCATGCCGTGATTTTTATTTAGATAAACAATCAATGACTCGTGCAAAAGTAGGTTCCAGGTCTTGGACAAGCAGGTGGCAAAATTCCTGTATTCCCTCATAAGAAAAATGCAATTTTCCTAAGCCTCAGCAAAGGCAGGTAGTTAATTCTAGGTAATTGCAGGGAAGTGCCATACAACTCCTATAATGCTTTTCCAGCTTGACCTTCCTGTGTTGCTCTCTAGTCTCATCACAGCACAGATAAAAGAGGATCCTCTAAAAGAAACACCATTGTCTCCAGTGGTGAATATTAAAGTGGAAAAATTAAAGGATCCATAACACCAAGAGCAATGCTGAAATCCATCCGCAAGGCCAAAAACAGATAAATACATTAAAAAGTTTTCAGCAGCAAAGTAGAAACTGATACAAAATGGGGCCTTATACCCATTTCTGCTTGCCTGCAGCAACCTGTAATGATGACCATGAAATTATCATCGATTGTCGTAAAAACCCACCTGGTTCACTACTGTCTTTTAGGGAAGGAAATCTGCCGTTCTTTCCTGGTCTGGCATACATGTGACTCCAAACCTGTAGCAATGTGGTTGACTCTTAACTTCCCTCTGAAATGGCCAGGTAAGCCACTTAATTCAAGGACAATTAAGGATGGGCAACAAATGCTGGCCTTCCCAGCGATGCCCACATGTCAATACAAGATCCTGAACAGCCTTTACAAGGTGGAGGTGGAAAGGATGTTTCCTCTTGTGGGTGAGTCCAGAACTAGGGGGCACTGTTTTAAAATTAGGGATCGCCCTTTTAGGATAGAGATGAGGAGAAATGTTTTCTCTCAGAGGGTTGTGCGACTTTGGAACTCTCTGCCTCAGAAGGTGGTGTTGGCGGGGTCATTGAATATTTTAGAGGCAGAGGTAGATAGGTTCTTGTTAGGCAAGGGAATCAAAGGTTATTGGGGGTAGATGGCAATGTGGAAATCGAAACACAAGATCAGCCATGATCTTATTGAATGGCGGAGCAGGCTCAAGGGGCCAAATGGTCTACTCCTGTTCCTATTACTTATGTTCTCATAATCTTTTATACTGATATTTATTTAGGAGGTATGTTTCAGGCAGTAAGAGAAGGAAATTCAGTTGAGACTGTAACTGCTATAATAGAGGTGGTCAGTATTTTGATAGGTGCTGTTGCCCATGACATCACATTTAGAGGATTTTATTAAGGGTCATGATTCAGCTCTGATAAAAGCAAAATACTGCGGATGCTGGAAATCTGAAACAAAAACAGAGAATGCTGTAAAAACTCAGCAGGTCTAACAGCATCTGTGGAGAGAAAGACAGAATTAATGTTTCAAGTCTTCAGGGCTCCAAAGAAGAGTCATACGTACTCGAAACGCTAGCTCTGTCTTTCTCTCCACAGATGCTGTTAGACCCGCTGAGTTTCTCCAGGATTTTCTGTTTTATGATTCAGCTCTGTGCCTCCTCAATCTAGTTTCCTCTTCCAACCAATGCTAAATCTACCTGAGTATGTTGAAAAACACTCAAAGAATCTAAGCCCTAGTTAGAATAATGCATTTCCAGATCAGATAAGAAACAAAGAACTATTTTGCATTTCTACTGCACATTTCACAATACATCCAAGAGTGCTTTAACATGAAGTGCTTTTTAAGTATATTCACTGTTGTAATATATGGAACTGCAGCAGCCAATTTGTGCACAGCAAGAATCCGCCAAGTGCAATAAGAAAATGACCAGATCATGTTGGTTGTTGAATTAATATTCACATGACATTGGGAGGATTAGCTGGCTCTTCTAGGGGAGTGCTATGGGAACTCTTATGTCAACCAAAGAAGACAATTGGGGCCTCATTTTTACATTTCACCTGAAAGACAGAACCTCTAGCAATACAGTGCTCCCTCAGTGCAGCACTGGGCCTGCCAGTCTGGATTTTGTCCTCAAATCTCTAGAGTGGGACTTGAACCCAAGACCTCCCAGTCAGAAATGAGTGTGCTACCACTGAGCCATTGCTGACACTATATGGCTTTCTGTACACTTCCCCCTTAAGCACATCAAGGGAGGCACAACTTGAGTTACATGCATAATGAAGCTAATACAAATTATTACAAACATAGCAGTGGACATTTTTATTGCATTGGAACTGATTGTTTAACTATCTGTTAAATAATAATTATCTGTTAGCTCTTACTTGATTTCTCCCAGCAATGAAAGCAACCGAGGCTGGGGGAGATTAGAGGCAGCCACACGAGCCAAAATTCCAAAGAGTCGCTCACCCATTACTATATCCATGGGAGTTACCTGTCACAGATAAAAAGAAAAATATTGTGCTTTAACCCAAGTACATTAAGGACAATGGAAATAAATACTTGTACACTATATTGGTACAAGATAACATAAGAACTAGGAACAGAAGTAGGCAATTCAGCCCCTCGAGCTTGTCCCGCCATTCGATACGATCATGGCTAATTTCATTTCGGCCTCAACTCCAATTTCCCGCCCTCTCCCCATAACCTTTCAACCCATTACTAATTAAAAATCTGTCTATCTCCTCCTTAAATTTATTTAGCGTCCCGGCATCCACTGCACTCTGAGGTAGTGAATTTCACAGATTCACGACCCTTTGAGAAAAGTAATTGATAAAGGTCCCAATGATGTCAACAGGAAGAAATATGTTGCTTTAATCCAGAAGCAAAAAGTTGGAAACATTTCAGTCATCCTTCCACCCAAACTAGGATCAAGCAATGTTCATACAAATACATAAAATACTTTATCTTATGGATGTTTTCTGTAACATCAAGTGTTAACCAAAGAATCCATTACAACTCTAGAACCTGGGGATGAAAAAATGCGGACGGTGATAAAGTTAAATTGATTTGGTTAGAGTTCAGGAATTAGAAGGAAACTGCTGTTCCACTGGGAGTATATTTTAACCACCAAACAGTGAAGAGCAGACAAAGAAAGAAATATCTAGACAAAGGAGAAAAAGTCCAGTAACAATAAAGCCAAAGATATAAATAATACATAGACCAAGAAAAAGGAAGAGTTTATACAATGTCCACAAAATTGCTTTCTAAATCAGTAAATTTTTAATCCAATACGGGAACAGGTTGTGCTTGATCCAGGAGAGGGCAAAGTAGGTAATGCATCCGTGAGGGCAGGGAAGGAGGAATAAATTGAAACCCCTAATTCCCTGCCTTACTGTCCATAATCAGGGTATGTTTTTTTTGGAAAGGTAGTTGTGTGTGTTCTAAGTCCCCTTTAGCATGTAGTCAATTTAAAGAGCAGCACAGACTTTCGTGGGTGTAAATAAAGAGGGTTATTTATTCATGTACTCACCCCAAAAATCTAAATGCAACTTCAGTCACGCACCACACACTAAAGAAAGATACAATTAAAGAAGATAATGCGCTTCTACAAGGATTAAACCAAAAGAATAGTTAACAGTTCATGTATTTGGCTTGCTGTAGGAGATCAGTTGCTGCGGGCCCAATAAGAAAAGGAGTCATTTTCAACTCTTCAATTGTAGTTCAGATGGATTCAAATAGCTTAAGTCAGATATCTGGATTGTGGCAGGATTCCCTCAAAGAGATGAATGTTCAGCAGCTCGCAATGTTAGGCACTTGTGGTTTTTATATCAGAGGATCCAATTTCTTTACAGGTGGACTTGGGATTCAGGAATCAGGCTTCAAGGCTCTAAAGGCTTTACAGCTTCCAGGTTCTTAAAAGGCAAATATGATCCTGCCTTTTATGCAGCTGCTGTGGCTTTTTGGTGTTCTTCTACAGACTGCCCAGGTCTTTTCTGGATCTTTAGAGTCAAACTTGTTATCTCTAGCTGATTTCAGTCACAGCCAAAACCATCACAGGCAATGGCACCAACCCCTCCTCTCCCTGGGTTTGTGAATGACCTTCCTTCCTGCCCTATGGATAAGACATCTATGGAAGCCACCTAGTTTTCAACAACTGAAGACAAACCATTCAAAGGTTAATTGCTTGGACAAAAAGACCTTGATTTTTAAGATAGCTTTCCAGGTGAATTAATCAAGTTATAATTAGAAATGCAATTATGCTTGAATTACTGGCAATTGGAGAGAGATCATATGATGAGCCAAAGGCTTTTGTATGGTTTAAGCGCATAGGTCTCTCAGAAGAACTGGACTAGCAGTTGAGCTAAGTGGAGCTCTTGTCTTCTCTCTCTCACCATCCAACTAACAAGCTTGGACCCTGTCTACTAACTTTACCTTGTCTCCATTCTGCAGTAGGCAAAGATTTTTTAAAGAAAGAATTCACTAATTCCACAGCAGCATCTCCAGCTACTGATATAAACCGCCTTGGCACTGAAAGCGATAGATTGACTGTCTTTGGTTGTGCCAATGTGACTGGGATACACAAAGGTAAATTAGCTGTAATCAGGAAAAGCAAATGTCCCAGGAGCTTCAAGGGTATTCGGACATGACCTGTTCACTACTATACCAATAAGAGAGCCTGGGTAGCTAAGAACCTTTTTCTGATTGTTTTCACAACTGCTTTGTACCAGAGGCGCTTACGCATTGTCAGATAGCTGGACTTGAAGAATACTATAAAATCATGTTGCTCCTGGACAATTGTTCAGCACATCCCCCTGTTGGTGAAGAACAATGTTTTCGCTGTTTACTTTCCTCCCAACGTACGTCATTAATTCAGCCAATGGACTAAGGCATTCTTCGGTCCATGAAACGTAAATATAAAGACTCCTATTTGAGTAGTATTCTTGGTGCTGTGAACAGAGGCCTGGGGGTGGAAGGCTTCCAAAAGAAGCTTACAGTTAAGGGCGCCATCTATGCATCTGCTAATGCCTGGTTGCTTGTTGACAAAGATACCTTGACTAATGGCTGGCACAACCTTTGACCTGTTTTCATAACATTTAAGAAGGGGTATTTGGATGTGCACTTGTGATGCCATGGCATACAAGGCTTTGGGCCCAGTGCTGGAAAATGGGATTAGAATAGTTAGGTACTTGCTTGACCGGCGCAGACTCAATGGGCCGAAGGGCCTTTTTCTGTGCTGTAGACCTCTATGACTTTATGATTCACTAAAGATGATTATATTGACAAAAACTTTGCAAGTCTTCGTATGAACAAGGAAAAATAATCTGGTAAACCAGCTCCTTGAGTATGCAAAGGGTATATCAATGGAATGTTTGAATACACTGGAGGCGAGGATATAGAAACATAGGGCAGAACTCTTCTTTTGTCAGGAGGGCGAGTGCTGAACCCAAACGGGAGAAAAATAGTGTGTGATGACGTCGGGCGAGTGTCCCGATGTCATTGCGCAATCGCGCAATATTTTGATCGGTGGGCACACGCGGGAGTCGACAGCATGCCCACTGACATTTAAGAGGGCTAGTTAAGCCCATTAATTCATTAATTAAATGGAATTTTTTCCTGCTTGTCCAACCTAACGGTTGGCAGGGGGGCGAAAAGGTCTTTGGATTTTTGAGGATACCTCATCCACAGGTGGGATGAGGTTTCCAATGTTAATTAAAAATAAAATAAAAATGGACGTTAATTAGCCAGCCAGCGTGAAATTGCGGTTGAGGCCCAATCGCAGGCCTACCGATGAGAGGAAAATCCTCCCCATGGAAATATAGAAAATAGGAGCAGGAGTAGGTAATTCGGTCTTTCAAGCCTGCTCCGACATTCAATATGACCATGGCTGATCCTCTATCTCAACACTATACTCCTGCTCTCTCCCCATACCCGACACCTTTAGGGTCTAGAAATCTATTTCCTTATTAAATATATTCAGTGGCTTGGTCTCCACAGCTTCCTAACTTAGAGAATTCCATAGGTATATCACCCTCTGAGTGAAGAAGTTGCTCCTCATCTCAGTCCTAAATGGCCTACCCCGTATCCTGAGACCCCTTGTTCTAGACCCCCCAGCCAGAGGAAGCTTCATCCCTGCATCCCGTCTGTCCAGCCCTGTCAGAATTTTATATGTTTCAATGAGACCCCCTCTCAATCTTCTAAATTCCAGTGAATACAGGCCTAGTCAGCCCAATTTCTCCTCATATGACAATCCTGCCATCCCAGGAATCAGTCTGGTGAACCTTCGCTGCACTCCCTCTATGGCATGTATATCCTTCCTTAGGTAAAAAGGCCAAAACTGTAAACAATACTCTAGGGCCTGAATTTTTCAAGCGCTACTTGTGTGGGTGGGGGTAGGAGGGAGAGCAGGCCTGGCACGCAGTTCGTGCATACATGCGAAAGAACGCTTCAATCTCCCTGAAGCACGGAACTGCCTCAGGGAGATTGAAGAGCTTTTTAAAAAAATAAAGACATTAAGAATTTAATGAAACATGTCTCATCTCATGTGACTGTGTCACATGAGATGGGACATGTTTTTATTTTCAAAATACAGTTTTTATTTAATTTTCCTTAGCTTTAGGAAACCTCATCCTGCTCATGGATGAGGTTTCCTAAAAAATGTAAAGGCTGCTTGGACTTTTCGCCTGCCCGCCAACCATTAGGTTGGACGGGTGTGTAAATTTCAAGTTAATTAGCTCGTTAATGGCCTTAATAGGCCTTTCAATTATCGGCGGGCGCACAGCCAACACATTGCGCACCTGCCGAACGAAATGTCGCACAAGTGCACAATGACGTCGGGACGCACGTCTGACGTCATCGTGCGTCATATTACGTTTGGGCATGTCGGGCGCACGCCCGCATACCGAAGGTAAAATTCTGGCCTAGGTGTGGTCTCACCAAGGCCCTGTACAGCTGCAGTAAGACACTCTTGCTCCTGTACTCAAGTCCTCTAGCAATGAGGGCCAATATATCATTTGCCTTCTTAACTGCTTGCTGTACCTGCACGCTTGGTGTACAAGAACACCCAGGTCCCTTTGTATGTCAACCTTTCCCAATCTATCATCATTTAAATAATACTTTGCATTCTGTTTTTCCTACCAACGTGGATAACTTCACACTTATCCACATTATACTTCATCTGCCATACGTTTCCCCACTCAACTTGGCTAAATCGCCTTGAAGCCTCTTAACATCCTTCTCACCACTCATTCCCACCAAGTTTCGTGTCATCAGCAAACTTGGAAATATTATATTTGGTTCCCTCATCCAAATCACTGATTTATACTATGAATAGCTGGGACTATATTGATAACAATACTCCTGTCATGCACTCTTTGACTGACCGGGAAATTGCAGAAATGGTGTTAGGTCAAGCTCAACTTGATAAAAACAGTGATGACTAGGATGACATAGTGAATATGGTAGAGAAAGTGCTCACAGACCATGCTATTAAGATGTGTGACAGGTTGATAAATGCACTCAAACAATGTACAATCATAAGTGAGCAAGAAATAATGTCAATCTATAAAATAAAAGGCAAACTTATGAAACAAAGACCAATGTTTATGGGGCAGATGGAGCTGGAAGGACTATTTAAGAATGCCTCCCAGCAGAGTATACTCTGAACCCCCTCCTACAAGCAGAATCGCAGATGGCGCCACAGGTGGGAACTTATTACAGTTACCCTGTATTCAGTATTCAGTAATACATCTTATTTTTCTTGCCATTTTATTTACTTTAGACTATAGCTAGCCTAGGCTTAGGCTATTGAAATGTAGGTAGGCCTAGTTCTATATGTGGTATCCGAAAACCAAAATTATGGGCAGAATTTTGCCCTCGTCGGATGGGCGGGCAGGCGGGCGGGAGTGGTCGGGAAGCCAACCGCCACCCGCGATCGGGGCCTGACCACGATTTCACGCTGGCGGGCCAGTTAAGGCCCGCCTAGTGTGAAACGTGGCTCAGTACTGGCCAGGAATGGCTGAATGGGGTCAGAGGCTTGTCAGCTGCTGTGTCCAATGGCGACTCGGCGGCCGGATTAAAAACGGCCCAGGCAGCCCTAGAAAGGCTGCCAGGAAAGCACGTCTGTCTGCTATTGTAAAGGTGGAATCAAATGCGGCAGCAAATGCCAGGGGGGAGGGCAGGTCAAATGGACACTGGGCTCCCTGTTTTTCCAACGAGTGCCTCGCTGCCCTCCTAGAGGAGGTGGCTGCCAGAAGGGACACCCTTGACCCCAGAGATGGGAAGAGGAGGCCACCGCACCTCACAAAGAAGACATGGGAGGAGGTGGCAGCCCAGGTGAGCAACCACGATGTGGTGCAGTGCGCCTGGGTGCAGTGCCGGAAGCACATCAATGACCTGCTGTGCTTAGGAAGGGTGAGTACCATTTTGGCATGGGTCAGTGTGTTAAATTGTTTTGGACTGGCCTTCACCCTGTAGAGCTCAGGAGTGTTAGAGTCTGAGTGCCAACTGGCAATCACGCCGGTGCTGGCCAAGGGGTTGAGCCCTGGCTGCTTTGACTGATTGCCTTGCAATCAAGGGCCACAACCCAGATGTGCCCTGCAAGGTACTCCTCAGCTGGGTTGGCCAGGCTGCAATGACGTTGCAGGTAGAGAGTGGACTAATCAATACTCCTTTGTTCTTTCAGGAGAAGACATCCCATAACAACATTGAGAGGTCGCAGACTGGCGGAGAACCCCAACACCTCCTCATATCTCCCAGTACGAGCAGGAGGCCTTGGAGCTCTTCGGTCAAGCAGCCACGGTGAGGCTCTGGTGTCAGATGAAGGTAAGAGTGCAGTGCACTGAGATGAAAATTTCAGCTTGTGCAGCCATTCCATTCATTGATGTGAGCCTCGAACCTGGAGTCCCCATTGATCGTTGAAAGATGAGGGCACCGTGATGCAGATTTCCATTGTCTCATCAGGGTGCCAGGCGTGCACACTGACAGTGTGATGACTTTAATGAATGACATGTCCTTCTTCTCCCTTTTAGGTTCGCCAGCAGGCCTTCGCTCTCCAGAGCCTGAAAGGCCAACCCTGACCCCGGAGGACTGCCATTCTCCCCAAGGACCTGCATCACATTCACTCTCTGAACCAGGCACCGGTGCAGATACCAGCAGCTCGGTGGGCATTAGTTCGGTGGCTAGTATCTTGGTGCGCATTGGTGAGGGCACTTCACACTCGCTTCAGGTACAAGCAGAGGCAGAGAATGCCCAGGGCACCAGCAGTCAGAGGACTCTGAAGACCAGAATGATGCTCAGTGAAGGCTGAAGAACAGTCCCTGGAGTCATCCATTAGGCAAGAGGTGCTGGACATCTAGCAGGGTATACAGGAGGATCTGGCGGAGATCCAAGAGGGTATGTGTGCCATAGTCTCCATTGTGGAGGAGTCCCTGCAGAGCGTGAGCACTGCATTAACCCTCATGGCCGAGCGCAATGCCTCCTCCATGGAGACAGTGGCGACTCTCATGGAGAGGCTGCTCCAGGAACAGAATCAGGGGTTCCTGGGTTGCACTCGGACCTGCAAGCCCTCACACAGGCACTGACCTCAGGTGGTCAGTGTCCATGTGGGAGATGGATTGGGCACCCAGTATCCCAGCTAGGTGCCCGTCCATCAATGGCGAGCAGGGAGGTTCACAGTGACCTTACGTTGGCGCATGAGCTACTTGTTGTCTCTGCGGGCTTCTCTCAGGGCACACTGGATGACGGCAGCAGCTCCTCCGTCCCTCTGCCAGTGACCATCGCATCTGATGAGTCTGCAGCAACTTGGGAGGTGGCAGCCATGGCGCTGGCTGCTCCCTCCCAGATGGGGCCACCCCGGGCTCCACAGGTCAGAGGACGACCTCCAAGAGGTTATCAAGGCCAACAGGACAGCAGAGTCAGCAGGCTGTCTCCAATGCTGGTGCCAGCGAGGGGGAGAGCACCTAGACATAGCACCCGTGAACGTAAGTTTAAAGCACCTTAATCACAAGAGGGACTGGTCACAGATGATCTTTTGTTCCCCCATTTTGTTTTTTTTTAATGGTGTGACTACCAACACTGGTTATTGTTTCGTTGAAGACTATATGAGTTCCAACATTAAATTACATTTGCTTTTGTGTTATTGGCCTAATATGCTTCATTTGTTTTGTAGGTGCAGGGTAGGCCAGTATGTAACACTGGACAAGGATGGCTCGAAACTTTATTGCACAGGCACTGAGTGTATCTTGGGGGCCAAGTAAAGGGTCATTTCTGCGATCCACGATGGAGGCGGCAGCCCTGGCATGAGGTGATAGTTTATTTGGCAGCCTAGCTAAAGCAGCGTTGGATCAAGGAATCTCTGGTGTCCCTGCCTCCCTGGAGGTTACCAAGATCTGACTCCATACCCTCTGTTTTCCTCACCGTGCTCCTCTTCAGACTCACCATTGGACTCATCATCTGTGGCCTCTGCAGCTGCGTCAAGATCCTCTTCCTCCAATGCATCCCCCCTTGCCAGTATCAGATTGTGGAAAGCGCAGCATGCAACCACGATCAGTGACACCCGCTCTGGGGGGTAATGGAGTGCGCCACCTGAACGGTCCAAGCATCGGAAGCGCATCTTGAGAAGAACTATGTTTCTCTCTACCACCGCCCTTGTGGAGGCATGGCTCCTGTTGTACTGCTGCTCGGCCTCCATTCTGGGTGGCGGAGAGGCGTCATGAGCCACCTTTTCAAGGTATAGCCCTAGTCACCCAGCAGCCATCCATCCAGTCGGGCTGGTACACTGAAGAGCCCCAGCACCTGGGAGTGTCTCAGGATGTACGTGGTCACACACTATCTGCACGTTCATGGAGTGGAAACCCTTCCTTTTGACGAAGGCACCCGGCTGACCCGCTGGCGCCTTGATGGTCACATGTGCAGTCGATGGCACCCTGGACGCAGGGAAACTCAGCAATCATTGCAAAGCCTCTGGCTCGCTCAGCCTGACTGGCCTTGTCCGTACGGAAATGAATGAGAGTCAATATCTGCCTAAACAGTGCTTCTGTCACCAGCTTGGCACAACTGTGGACAGCTGATTGGGAGACTCCACACAGATCTCTCACTGAGCCCTGGAAAGTGCTGGAGGCATAGAAGTTGAGGGCCACTGTGACCTTCAGAGCCACTGGCATGGGGTGTCCACCCACACAGTCGGAGCTGATCTCAGGCCCAATCATCTGTCAAATAGAGATCACAGTCTCCATTGAGAAGTGGAGCCTCCTTTGGCATTGCACATAGGGCATATTGAAGTAGTTGCATCGCTGTCTGTATGCCCTGGCAGCAGGATAGTGGCGTCTTCTGCAGCCCCTTCCGCCTTGGACTTCCTGCTGGCCCTGCGCCCCTTGTGCCTGAGCCTCTCCTTCCACAGGTCCCTTCCCTGGAAGCTGCATTGGGACACGTGGCCTCCTCTCCCTTCTGCTCCCCTGTTCCTCCTCAGAGGAGGTGCCTCCAGCAGAGATCACAATCCCCATTATCAGGGTAAGGGAAGGCTGTCTGATACCTGGAAGGGTCCACAATCTCTGAATCCTCCGGAGGTCTGGAAGACACCAATGAGTTCAATGAAGCCTGGAAATGCTGAAAAAGAAGCCCCAATCAGAGATTAAGCTGCCAAGTCTCAATAAGCCACCAGCAGCAAGTTATCTCCAAAACTCCTCACTACTCACATTGACAATGCTGCTGACCCTTTATATCCTGCCCGTGAATGAGGTTTTGCAAATTGTGTCCTGCCCGCCTGCCCGTGCGATGAGCGAAAAATCGTACGGGAAACGTTGAATCACCGTTAACTGGGTTGTCAAGGGCCTTAACTGGCCTGTTAATTAATGGCGGGCGTGGCCCCGACTCCTGCATGTCCCTACCGAGCGAAATATCGTGCGAGTGCGTGATGATGTCAGGACACTCACCCAACGTCATCACGTGTCATTTTATGCTCGAGCGGGTCAGGCGCGTGCCTGCCCGCTCAGGGGAAAATTCTGCCCTATGAACTCCAAAACGCGATCAGCCCAGAGAATTTTGGATAACGGATACTCAACCTGAATAACTCTATTCAAAAAAAATGGGAGCAGGATAAATCCAGTAACTACAGGCCAATCATCCTTACGCCGGTAGTGGTGAAATTCTTTGAGTCTGTAGTCTGAGACAAAATTAACTATCACTTGGAAAGACATCAGTTGATAAATGACAGCTAACACAGATTTGTTAAAAGCAAATCCACTGTAATCAAGTTTGTCAGGTGTGATGTTGAACTGCAAGGGGCTGGTATATGTCACAGACTATTGCATAGCAAGAGGATATTGCACAGGAATGGCCAAAGCAGTGCAAGATTAATGACAATACTGGCGGTGATGAGGATCTTCAGTTACATGAAGAGATTAGAGAAACTGAGATTGATCTCCTTAGAACAGAGGAGGTTAAAGGTAGATTCAATAAATTTGTTCAAATTTTGAGAGGCATAATAGAGTAAATAAGAAGAAATTGTTTCCATTGACAGAAGGTTGGTAACCACAAGACACAGAGTTAAAGCAATTGGCAAAGAAGCAGAGGAGAGATGGGGAGAATTCTTTTAACGCCAAATTGTTATGATCTGGAATGCACTGGATTGAAGTGTGGAGGCAGGTTCAATTGTAACTTTCAAAACAGAATTATATAAATATTTGAAAAGGGAAAAATCGCAGAGCTACAGGGAAAGAGCAGGGGAATGGAACTAAATTGGATAGCTCTCACAAAAAGTTGGCACAGGCACAATGAAACGAATGACCTCCTTCTGTGCTGTATGTTTCCATAATATTAATTTCAATAAGAATTAAGATACTATTTGAAGTAGAATTATGTAATGCACATCATGCACTTCTGATGAAGGACAGGGTGTGATTATTTGATCATTATTCAAACACAAAATACATAGGTATGTGTTGTATCTAGCAAAACAACTACAGTAAAATTCAATCCATTAAATGGAATTCTGGTGTTTGACATGCTTACCTCCGTATCATTTATTTTTTGGAGACAGAAATGGTTGAGCCTGAAGAGGACATAGTATTTCCAGAGGCTGAAGTTCACCACTGGGTTCCCCTGAGAACTAACAGTGAGTTGGTCTAACCTGCGACCCAGTGCCAGAGCATTAAACTGCTGCAATTTGTGAAGATTCGTATCTTGGAACTTTAAGTGCTGTCAAAACAATTATAAAACAAGTATGTTGGATGCAAATATAGGCACAAGATCGCTTAGCTGGCTTCTACTGGAATTTTTTTTTAAAATGCTGGATAAACTCAGCAGGTTAGACAGCAGAAAAGGAGGTCTTGTGGCGCAGTAGGTAGCATCTGCTTGAGCCAGAAACTCCTGACTCGAGTCCTGCTCCAGGAATTAATGGGCAAGGAAGGTGCATCATGACACAGCCAAGCAGGTTTAGTATCAACCTGCAAATCCTTCCAGCACACCCTCCCCCTAAACCTGACATGGTTTGTCTGGCAGCCTTCTGAAGACATGGGATGTGCCACTCACATGTAATCCCTGAGCCACCACTAAATTTTGGTAAGCTCTGGGCTAATTATAGGAACATAGGACTTAGGGATGAAGTAGTCCATTCAGCCCTTCGAGCCTGCTCTGCCTTTCGATAAGATCATGGCTGATCTGGTTGTGGTCTCAAAACCACTTTCTTTTCTGCCGCAAAACCTTTGACTCCCTTGTCCATCAAAAATCTACGCAACTCAGCCTTGAGTAAATTCAATGAACCAGCCTCCTCTAATTGACAACCCATTACAAGCGGGCAAATTTCCTCCACATGCCTGCTCCCTGTCTCCCACAGGGGTTTTTTCTGCCGCTGGGAGAGTGACATGTGCCCTCTCTATGATTAAGCAGGCTCAGCCATCATGTTTCCCGCTGTGATGGGCTGCATTAAATCCAGCCTCATGTGTCAGTCTTTGCTGAGGGTGATCACGGCAATGAGTTACCAAATGCCGGACAATCCCACTGCTGAGAGTGACCACAAAACTCAGTGGCACCACTACTAAATGTGTCCAATACTATTCGAAGAACACTTTTTTTTCCCAAAGCTTAGCTTCTAATTCTAAAACCGAATAGTTCTCTAGGAAACATCAATAAAATAACTGGAATATTCTTACCAAAATATTTGGAAATTTAATCCTCAATCGTGGTAACACTGTGACAATCTCATCAAAGTCTATGAACATGAAAGAGACAGTTGTGACTGTCCCAGCTGTCTGAACACCCCAGCTGCGATCTAGAGATTCCAGTGCGCCAAATCCATACAAGTGCAGTGTGTCTCCTTCCAGCTCGGCCAAGTGAGAGTCTGCGATGGACAGTCCTTGCACTGCACAGGTCAGTACCCCATCAGGAGACCTGCAAATACACACACAACTTCAATTTCATTCTTATTTTTACTTTCATCATTGTTTTTCCGAGCTATGCAAAGACTATTTCGAAAATGATACAAGACTTTGGGGTTCTGCAAAGTTTAGCTTCTTGCATCGCCAGATTAGGTTACCAAATTAAGAAGAGACACCTCAAACCCAGGATTACAGTCGTTTTTCCCCCATTTTAACATTTCAGATATCAGACTAGGATAGATTTTCGCTGCATTTGTTTTTCAGCCAGAACATGCAGTACAGCACTAGACATAATCCCAAAGTGTACTGTGGGGAATTGGATGTAACCCAAAGCATATTAATGCAGCACTGGATCAAATCCCAGAGCATACTGTATAGCATAGTTCTAACCCTACAGCATACTGTGCAGCACCAGATCCAGCCACACAGCATAAAGTGCTGCACTGGATCTAGCCTCAAAGTGTGCAATACAGCACTGAATTTAGCTACATAGTTAACAGTACAAAACTGAATCTAACCCCAAAGTGTACAATGCAGAACTGGATTGAACACCACAGCCTAATGTGCAGCTCAGGATTGAGCCCCAGAGTATGCAGTGCAGCACTGGGTCAAACCCCAGAGCATAAAATGCAGAACTGGGTCAGACCCCGGAACATGTGGTGCAGCACTGAATTGAATCCCAGAGCATAGTGTGCAGCACCCATTCTAACCCCAGGGCCTACTTTGCAGCACTGAATTAAGCCCCAGAATGTGCAGTGCCACACTGAATCTAACCCCAGAGCATACAATACTGGATTTAACCTTAGGGCATATAGTGCAGCAATGGATCTAATCCCAGTGCATACAGTTCACAGCTAGATTGGACCACAGAGCTTGCAGTGCATCACAGCATCTAATCCAAATCCAGAGAAAATCAATTTTCTTTCTGCGCTCTTAAGGTCAAAGGCAAGCTGATCTGCATTTTCTGGTAGCACTTAGCAGGTAGAAGGACAAGGGCTGAAGATGTATGGGAACACCATCACCTGTAAATTCCCCTCCAAGCCACACACCACCCTGACATGGAACTATATCACTGTTCCATCGCTGTCGCCGGTTCAAAATCCTGGAACTTCCTTCCTAAAAGCACTGTGGGATACCTGCACCAGATGGACTTCGGTAGTTCAAGAAGGTGGCTCATCACCTCCTTCTCAAGGGCAATTGGGGTTGGGTAACAAATGCTGGCCTTGCCAACAATGCCCACATCCCATGAAATAATTTTTTTTAAAAACGGTATTACTATCACTGAATCCCCCAGCATCAACATCCTGGGGTTACTATTGACCAAAAACTGAACTGGACCAGCCATATAAATACTGTGGCTACAACAGCAAGTCAGAGGCTTGCGATTCTGTGGTGAATAACTCACCTCCTGACTCCCCAACGCCTGTCCACCCTCTACAAGGCACAAGTCAGGTCTATGACAGAATACTCCCCACTTGCCTGGATGAGTGCACTGTCAACAACACTCAAGAAACTTGACAACATCAAGGACAAAGCAGCCCACTTGATCAGCAGCTAGATCCACCGCCTTAAACATTCACTCCCTCCACTACAGAAGCACTGTAGCAACTCACCAAGCCTCCTTCAACAGCACCTTCCAAACCCACGACCTCTATCACTTAGAAGGTCAAGATGCATACAACACCACCTGCAAGTTCCCCTCCAAGCCACACACAATCCTGGCTTCAGAGCATATCACCGCTCCTTCACTATGATTGTGTGAAAATCCTCGTACTCCCTTCCTGGCAGCACTGTGGGTGTGCCTGCACCAGATGAACTCAAGTGGTTCAAGAAGGCAGCTCACCATCACCTTCTCAAGGGCAATTAGGGATGGGCAACAAATGTAAGTCAAATGCTGAGCATTTCTGGGAGGCTCCAAAAACTAATTCAGAGTATTGGAAATGTTATGTATTGTGTTCTGATCTTTGGCCAGACCCCAGGTTGTAGGGGGAGATCCGATTTAAAGTAGACAAAGTTTAAGGTTCAAGGTGCTTACTAAATGAATAAAGCAACAAGATTCCATGGGGTTTGAACAAACAAAAATAAACGTTACTATACAAGTTCAGAAAGATAAAACAATTTACAATATCTATCTTATACTCTAACATACAGGTTAAGTATGAGGTACATGTGAATTAACAGGCAAACTGTGGTCAAACACACCACACTACAGAATAAATGCCAAATGCAACCAAACCCAATCCCATGGATTTCTCAACAACTCACCCAGACCTTTGCCACATTATGAGCCAACCAATCTCACTGAAACTTTGTCTTTCACACGAGGGTTTACAAGCTTCACCTTCGAAGATCTCGCCCTGGAATTCTTTCCAAAGGTCGCTCCAACTCGGACAGCTTCAACAATGGCCTACCTTGCAGGGTTTCAATCTTGCCTTCTGAGAATTTTTATTCTTTATTCTTTCATGGGATGTGGATATCGGCAAGGTCAGAATTTGTTGCCCATCCTTAATTGCCCTTGAACTGAGTGGTTTGCTAAGTCATTTCTGAGGGCATTTAAGAGTCAACCATGAAGATCCATGAAGGTAGCTGTTGGTCTGGAGTCACATGTAGGCCAGGCCAGCTAAGGATAGCAGATTTTCTTCCCTAAAGAGTATTAGCGAACCAGACGGGTTTTTAGGACAGTCGATTATAGTTTCACGGACACCATTACTGAGACTAGCTTTATATTCCAGATTTTTACATTCCCCTGGATTTCCAAGTACACTCATACATTAGCTCACAAGCACAATTTCAGCCATGCCAAGCAGAACATCACTGTTCCAAAGGGGTACTTCTGCCCCAAAGGCCCACAGCATGGGCTCACCAACCATCAGCTACCTTCATGGATCTCCCAGACTTCTTTTGAGCCCAGTTCACTTAAAGTCTGCTAACTGCAACCCTTTTCATCCTTTCTAACTCAACTGGGACCTCCTCCTGTCTGTCTTTGTCCTTCACCTTCAAGACATTTCCTGGCTGACTACAAAACTGACTCCCCAAGAAGTGCTGTTCACTGACATTTGAACTGATCTGGTGACCTACCACAACACTCCAAGAGAGTCCCGCCCTTGCTACCAGACAGGAAAAAATGTAACAAGCAGTGGAGCATCCTGTATTTTAAATGTTACAATCTCCACAGACTACAAGCTTATGTAGCACACAGAGACACATAATGAATGGGTTTCATAACAATTAGTTACGTCAAATTAATAAAGATGACACTTTTTTTGCACTCAGTAATCATCAAATCAACAAATATAAATAATTAATTGTAAGTTCCAGAAATTTATCAAAAAATCTGAAACAAGAAAAGCACATCTCAGAACTGATTAATAAAGTTAAAAAAAATAAAACTAGGAAACTTCAGTGAAGAACTAAAGCATAGGTTGTTATCAAGTTGTTAGAAGATGAGATAAGACAAGTTAAATCTTATTGGTAAATAAAGCATGGATTTTAGAAAACTGTTGTTTGTAACTCCTACAATAACTGATTCACTGCAGTCTTTGCTAGTTTCAAATCATCTGACTATTGAAAGAAGCTAAAAGTATCATCAGCATGAGTGGGTTAAGTATAACAGTAAGTGAATTAGTAATAAGAGTACTACCACAGAGCTGATTGAGAGGCTTAAATTAAAATTAATAGTTTAAACAAGAAACTAACTAGATTCTAAAAGAGAGAATAGAGAATTTTTAGTTCATGGATGGGCAGCTGAGATCTGTTGCTTGCAGTTCTTGCCCCACGTGGGAACTTCAGGACATTTCATGTGCCTTGGGGACAATGTGTGTAGGAAGTCTCTCCACCTGTATCCTGTTACACGCGATGGGTGGCTATGCAGATGATACCCTAGTCAGGCAAGGGATCGATGAAGAAAAAGTTATGTACAGTATGTCCTTGCTTTAATTTTCCCCGCTTAACATTGTTTCGTCTTGGTGGATTGGGCAGATAGGTGGCAGATGGTGTTCAATACGGAGAAGTGTGAGGTGATACATTTTGGAACAAAGAACGTAGAGAGACAGTATAAAATAAAGGATATTATTAAAGGGTGTGCAGGAGAAGAGGGACTTGGGTGTATATGTACATAAGTCATTAAAAGTGGCAGGACAGGTAGAGAGAGCTATTTCTAAGGCATACAGTATTCTAGGCTTCATTAATAGGGGCATAGAGTACAAGAGCAGGGAGGTAATGATGAACTTATATAAGACACTGGTTAGACCTCAGCTGGAGTATTGTGTACAGTTCTGGGCGCCACACTATAGGAAGGATGTGAACGCATTGGAGAGATTGCAAAAGAGGTTTATGAGAATGGTTCTAGGGATGAGATGCTTAAGTTATGAGGAAAGATTGGAGAAGTTGGGACTGTTTTCCTTGGAGAGGAGAAGGCTGAGAGGAGACTTGATAGGAAGCTTTCAAAATAATGAGGGGCCTGGACAGAGTAGATAGGGAGAAACTGTTCCTGCTCGTAAACAGGTTAAGAACCAGAGGGCGCAGTTCTAAAGTGTTTTGCAAAAGAAGCAAATTCAAGGTGAGAAAAAAAATTTTCACACAGCAAGTAGTTAGGGTTTGGAATGCACTGCCTGGAAGTGTGGTGGAGGCAGGTTCAACGGAGGCATTCAAAAGGGCATTGGGTGATTATCTAAATAGAAACAACATGCAGGGTTATGGGGAAAAGGCAGGAGATTGGCACTAAGTTAAAATATTCAGAGAGCCAGTGCAGATATGGTGGGCCAAATGGCCTCCTTCTACACCGTAACAATTCTGTGATTCTGTTTTAGAGTAGTTTATTCTTTAGGGCCTCTTTTTACTTCATTTGCATGTATCCTCAGCATCGGAGCTGCACGTCAGCATCAAGTTAAGCATCAGCATCGAAGTTGCATTGTCAGAGTTGCACATCATCACTGCAGATCAGAATACAGTAAGAGAACAGAAATCCTATTGACATGAATCTGTAGAAATTCAGGCAAAAAGTACTGGAAACCCGCCTGAAGCCATCTGTAACACAGGATTAAATGTTTTCTTCAATGGGTGAAAGAAATACCTACCCAGTGTACATTCTGTGCCCTTGCCACCCTCAGTGCTTCCTCCAAGTGGTGTTCAACATGGAGAAGCTCTGATTCATCAGCTGAGGGAGTGCGGTACGTGGTAATCAGCAGGAGGTTTCCTTACCCATGTTTGACCTGATGCCATGAGACTTCATGGGATCCGGAGTCAATGTTGAGGACTCCCAGGGCAACTCCCTCCCGACTGTATACCACTGTGCTGCCACCTCTGCTGAATAGTACATCCTTTTTACCTCTGGAACCTGGGGTTGAAGCTAACCCAAAAAAGTGCACTGAAGTTCTACTTTTCAGCTGTATATAGGTTCTCTTCTAAAGTAAGTTTAATGACCTCACCTCACCCAATTCCTGGTGGAGAGAATTCCAACAGTGTAAACTGCCCATTGTTTCCCATTGACTGTACTTCAGTCACAGGAGGGTTGATCAGGGAATGAAGGCCCGGATTTCGCTGTGGCAACAATGGCAAAACTACCAGAAACTTTAGGAGTCTGCATATGCACAGCAGAAGTTGTCCTCAGTGAGTTTACGTTCTTTCATAGGCTGCACTGTAAAGTTTCCAATAAGTTGCAATCTCAATTGCAATCATGACCTGATGAAAACTTCCATTTCTATGTTGTTAGTAAAAACATCTTGTTGAATGAAATGTAAGTTGGCTTTTAACAGTGTACTAACTTCATTATTACTGCTAAACTGGTTCTGAAACATTAATTTGAAATCTGTGGAATGTTAACAAGTTCCACATATTTTTAATATGTAAAAAAAACATTTTTTTAAGTTGATCTTTATTTTAGTTTTTATCTTAATGCAGTCATCATTAATTTTGCAATCTAAAAATTCAAATTAAAAATGAAGAGATCAGTGGTTTTAACTTGATTTGCTGTGTGTGAATAATGGGTGATTGGTTCCTTATCAATTACTTTTATTCACAGGATGTGGGCGCCTGGCTAGACCAGCATTTATTGCCCATCCCTAATTTCCCTTGAGAAGGTGGTGGTGAGCTACCTTCTTGAATCGCTGTGGTGTAGATACACCCACAGTGCTGTTAGGGAGGGAGTTCCAGGATTTTGACCCAGTGACAGTGAAGGAACGGCGATATATTTCCAAGTCAGGATGATGAGTGGCTTGGAGGGGAACTTCAAGGTGGTGGTGTTCCCATGTGTCTGCTGCCCTTGTCCTTCTAAGTGGTAGCGGTCATGGGAGCCTTGGTGACTTCCTGTAGTGCTTCTTGTAGCTGGTACATCCTGCTGCCACTGTGCATCGGTGGAAGGGAGTGAACGTTTGTGGGTAAGGTGCCAATCAAGTGAGCTGCTTTGTCCTGGATGGTGTCAAGCTTCTTGAGTGTTGTGGGGGCTGCACTCATCCAGGCAAGTGGACAGTACTCCATCACACTCCTGACCTGTACCTTGTAGGTAGTGGGCTTTGGGGAATCAGGAGATGAGTTACTCACCGCAGGATTCATAGCCTCTGACCTGCTGTTGTCACCACAGTATTTATATGGCTATTCCAGTTGTTTCTGGTCAATGGTAACGCCCAGGATGTTGATAGTGGGAGATTCAGCAATGGTAATGCCATTGAATGTCAAGGGGCGATGATTAGATTCTCTCTTGTTGGAGATGGTCATTGCCTGGCACTTGTGTGGCACAAATGTTACTTGCCACTTGTCAGCCCAAGCCTGGATATTGTCCATGTCTTGCTGCATTTGGAAATGTTCTGCTTCAGTTTCTGAGGAGTCGCAGATGATGCTGAACATTGTGAATCATCAGCGAACATCCCCACTTCTGACCTTATGATGGAAGGAAGGTCATTGATGAAGCAGCTGAAGGTGGTTGAGTCTAGGACACTACCCTGAGGAACTCCTACAGTGATGTCCTGCAACTGAGATGATTGACCTCCAACAGCCACAACCATCTTCCTTTGTGCTAGGTATGACTCCAACCAGCAGAAAGTTTTCCCTATGATTCTCACTGACTCCAGTTTTGCTAGGGCTCCTTGATGCCACATTTGGTCAAATGATGTCTTAATGTCAAAGGCAGTCACTTTCTGCTTGCTTAAATCATGCTGCTGCACACTAAGAGACCCGATTGATATGGCATCAGATTTAAAATGCCATCGGGAGAGGGGAAAATAGTTACAGAGATTACGAGATCTCTGTGGGCAATTTTCTTTGAGGTCAGCAGTGAGCACCTGACTTCACCACTAATCACAAAGTCCAGGGCAAAATGTCACATTGTGCTCTTTTGAGGATGAGTTGATACGAGCTGTTGAAGCTGAAAATGTGAAATGGGAAGATAGTCATTTGGTAGTACAGAACTTGAGTATTGCTGAACAAAAGAGAAAAAAGACATTTTGTTGAAGCTTTTCATCTTGCACTCATCAGGACAAGAATTCCAATGTCAAGGAAAGCAACAACTTTATACTGTATGAGGAGAGAGTGCTGATTGGTTGGCAAGTGAGCTCTGATTGGTAGAGGCATGGACAATGAACTGACAGTTAACTACCAAGCATTGTTTGAAATTTAAACCAGACAATTTGACTCTGATTGGTCAAGACATTGCCCTGAGGAATGAACCAAAGTATGGCTGTCACTCATTTGTTTAGTTGTGAAACAGGCGCAATGTGTATACAATTTCTTTCTGTCTGCAAAGAACAGGGCCCTGTGTATTAATATATGTAGCTTCCAGTACACGCAAATGTGTCACACTGCGAGCCTGGCTGACAATCTTAAATTGGTTGTCAACGTAATTTTTAGCACATTGAAGATTATCTAGCTTTGACAAAATGTCTTTTTTCAGCAATAATGAAATAGGAAGACATAAAGGAGCAAAGAAAATAATTCAAACTGACAAGTGAAAAACTTAGAATGAAGGCAAAATTTAAGCAAATAGACAGCTTAGAGCAAAATATTTAATTCTAGTGTGAAAATGAATTAAACCATGGTTATATGAGTTGACAGAAAAGGCAACTCTGACAGTAAACACATCAATCTTGAGGTAGTTGAACAATCTTTAGGTTTTGGAAGCGGGTTGAGACTATGCCTACTGTATATTTCAAGTTGTATACTGGGTATTGCTATATTTTGTATCTGGAGTGAATCAAACTGAATATCTGCACCTCACTGAATAGCTGTCAATCACCATGAACAATATTAATGCAAAAAAAACTCTTCAACCGTTACAAAGCATTTAGCCAGAAAAAAGTAACGTTCGCTTCCATGAAAATCAAAAATTAGATATTACCTCATGTTACTGGACTTCTCGGATTTTGGGAAGTCTTGTTTGTTGTCCTCTGCTTCCTTTTCAATGTTGTTATTAGGACTCAATTGGCTATGAAGAGGTATGATAAAATACAGTCTGTCACACTTTCAACATTAGTAGTTTTATATCAAAGTAACAAAGCGATGAAACTTTGTTCTGTACGGAAGAGTAGTACAATCTCCACAATCTGAGGAAGAGTCATACGGACTTGAAACGTTAACTCTGTTTCTCTCTCCACGGATGCTACTAGACCTATTGAGTTTTTCCTGCATTTTCTGTTTTTATTTTACTCCACAATCTAATCATGGGTTCTTAATGTACATAGGAACATGAGAAACAGGAGCAAGAGTAGACCATATGGCCCCACAAGTCTGCTCAGCCATTCAATACGATGATCATGGCTGATCTTCGGCCTCAACTCCACATGTCAGCCAATGATCTCTTCCACATATTCAGGACCACCCTAAAGCCAAATTCTGCTACACCACAACTGCACAAACAGTTAGGATTATTATCAGGCTTAAAATCAATTCAGGTTGCTTAATTCCTATGGCTCCAACCAGAGATGTCTCTTGATGCTTTTTTTAATCATTCACGGTATGTGGACGTTGCTAGAAAAACCAGCATTAGTTGTTCATCCTAATTTCCCTTTCGAAGATAATGGTGGGCTATCTTCTTGACAACTGAGTGGTTTGCTAGGCTATTTAAGGCACTTAACAGTTGACTACATTGTTATGGGTCATGTAGGCCAGACTGGATAAGGTTGGCATATTTCCTTCCCTAAAGGGCAGGTGGGTTTTTATGACAATCCAGTAGTTATAGGTGGATAGGTGAAGGGATAGGTAGTATTGAGGAGGCGGGGAGGCTGCAGAAGGATTTAGACAGGTTAGGAGAATGGGCAAAGAAGTGGCAGATGGAATACAAAGTGGGGAAGTGTGAGGTCATGCACTTTGGTAGGAAGAATAGAGGCATAGACTATTTTCTAAATGTGGAGAGAATTCAGAAATCTGGAGTGCAAAGGGACTTGGGAGTCCTAGTCCAGGATTCTCTTAAGGTTAACTTGCAGGTTGAGTCAGTAGTTAGGAAGGCAAATGCAATGTTGGCATTTAATTCGAGAGGACTAGAATATAAAAGCAGGGATGTGCTGCTGAGGCTTTATAAGGTTCTGGTCAGACCACATTTAGAATATTGTGAGCAATTTTGGGCCCCGTATCTCAGGAAGGATGTGCTGGCCCTGGAGAGGGTCCAGAGGAGGTTCACGAGAACGATCCCAGGAATGAAAGGTTTAACATATGAGGAACGTTTGAGGACTCTGGGTCTATACTCAATGGAGTTTAGAAGGATGAGGGGGGAATCTGATTGAAACTTACAGAATACTGAAAGGCTTGGATAGAGTGGACGTGGGGAAGATGTTTCCATTAGTAGGAGAGACTAGAACCTGAGGGCACAGCCTCAGAGTAAAGGGAAGACCTTTTAGAACAGAGATGAGGAGAAACTTCTTTAGCCAGAGAGTGGTGAATCTATGAAATTCATTGCCACAGAAGGCTGTGGAGGCCAGGTCATTGAGTGTATTTAAGACCGAGATAGATAGGTTCTTGATTGGTAAGGGGACCAAGGTTATGGGGAAAAGGCGGGAGAATAGGGTTGAGAAACTTATCAGCCATGATTGAATGGCAGAGCAGACTCGATGGGCCGAATAGCCTAATTTCTGCTCCTATGTATTATGGTCTTATAGTTATATGGTCACTATTACTGATACTAGTTTCTTATGCCAGGTTTATTTAATTAACTACATTTAAATCCCCAGTTGCAGTAGTGCAACTTGAATTTATATCTCTGATTCACTAATCCAGTAACATAACCACTATGTTAATATTTGGGTGGACCAATGAATTTTTAAGTACTGCAGCATCAGGCACATTAGCCCCAAATGTGCTAATTGAAAATAATCCAGATGTGACTAATATTGATCCCCAGGTATCTGTTCTGCGGCCTCAGCTTTTCACCATGTAATGATTTGGATGAAGAAATACAGAGTTGTACATCTAAGGATCTAAGAAAGACAAATCAAAATATTTTCTTAATAATGAGGTGAGCTATGAAGCTATGGAGATAAAGGGGTTTAGATGCGCATGTACGCAAATCACTAAAAGCTAGTGCACAGTTTAAAAAAAGTAATCAAAAAGGCTAATGAAATGTTGGCCCTTATCTCAAAAGGTCTGAAATTCAAAATTAAGTAAGTGATGCTTTGGAGGTCCATAGCCTTGGTCAGACCTCATCTGGAGTACTGCAGCACTGTAAAACCTCGGTTTTGGTCACGGGAAAGATATATTATCTTGGAATGGGTACAGCACAGATGGAACATAATAATACCAGAGCTTATACTGTAAGCGTTGTGTTATCCAGCACTCCAACAACCGTAATTCTCTACTAACCGAAATTTCATGTTCCCTAATACGAATCGTCACTTTACAAGCCTGAAGGAATTACGAAGCTATCTGGAACGCATACCTGTATACTGTAACATTTTATACTTTATGTTTTAATGTACTGTTGAAGATTAGAAGTGAAAACAATACTGTTCTTCCTGAGTTGCATTTTAGTTCATGCTACAAGTATTGCACTGTATTCCATTAGTAAATGGAACCCTCCCTTAAATGGCATTCTTTATTAACCAGCACCACCCATTCCCTGCGCGTGCCAGATAATAAAGATTTTATTGTATTATGAGGACAGGATGCATGAACTTGTAGCTCTTTGCATTTTAAAGATTGAGGAGTGATCTAATTGTGGTGTTTAAAATGATTGTGGTCTGACACAAGTCATCAATCTGAAATGTATTTCCAGCACTCTCTGTTTCTATATAAAATGAATAATGGATTAATTTGATATAGGTCAATTGTTTCCCCAAGATATGAGCATATCATTAGGCCATTTTAAGAGTGAAATCAGGAAATACTCTTCACACAAAGAGTGGGTTGTGGGAATGTGGAACATTGTTCCTCAAACACTGTGGATGTTGGGGGGGGTCAATCAAAATTTTCAAGATTAACATTGATAGGGTTTTGTTGGCGAAGGGAATCAAGGGATGTGGAGGGAAGACAGATAACTGGAGTTGAGGTACAGATCTATCATGATCTGACTGATCGTGCAACAAGCTCAAATGGCTGAATGGCCTCTTCCTATTCCTTTGTTTGTATGTAACAGATCTGGGGAATGTAGATTTCCTGTCTTACCTGAAGAGGTGGTGGTGGCCCACCCCATACTTTCAGAAGTAAAACCAGAATTCTTTCTATCTTTGACCCTCAAATCCTTTCCACATTCCTTCAGTGAAATACCTGACCTAGTGACAGTTTTCTTCCTGGGAAATAGTGTAATGAGGGATGTATACTTTTATATTTTTGTGATTTTCTGTGTAGAAAGCTTTGGGTGTGTGTGTCCATGGTTAATTAAACAGGGAGAAGGTTACTAGAACAAAAACAGAATTACCTGGAAAAACTCAGCAGGTCTGGCAGCATCGGTGGAGAAGAAAGGTTACTAGAGACAGGTTGTCTGTGAACTCTAAGAGATGAAAGGTTAAAGGTGTTAGGTTTGTGAATTTGTAATGAGAGGTTATGGTGGGTTTGAGTTACAAGTAAATAGGTACATTGTGAGATAAATAGGGAAATTGGTTTTTAGCTGTTGAATTTGAAAATGGAGTTCAGTCTGGGGTCTGGCTTGCTCAGCATTAACGCTGGGCAGGATTTTTGGGTTGTCGGGTGGGCAGACCCGGGAGCAGCCAGGAAACAACCTGCCGCCCGCGATCAGCCCCCGACCGCGATTTCACGTTGGCTGGCCAATTAACGGCCAGCCAGTGTGAAACATGCACTGAGAAGCTCAGCTCTGCTGGGGTGGGGGCGGGAGGAGGGCAAGCGCTGAAGTCAGCGCGAGCGTGGGAGAGCGCACAATGAAAGCTCCCTGAAGGCAGAGAGCTACCTCAGGGAGCTGAAGAAAATAAAACTATCAAATAAAGATTTATAAATGCAGAAAAAAACGTCCACACATCAGACTCACTCACCTAAACACATTATAAAATAAACACTTTTAATTTTTAAAAATTTAATTACGGAAACCTCATCCCACTCTTGGATGATGTTTCCTGAAAAATGCAAAGGCCGCCTGGCCGATTCGCCTGCCCCCAACCGTAAGGTTGGACAGGCAGTGAAAAAATGCTGTTAATTAATACTTTAATGGCCTTAACAGGCCTCTTAATTGTCTGCAAGCGTGCTGCCGACTCTCGCGCGCGCCTGCCGACCAAAATATCGCGTGAGTGCGTGATGACGTCGGGACTGATATCATCGCTTGCTATTTTACACTCGATCAGGTTGAGCACATGCCCGCCTGCAGGACATAAAATCCTGCCCATAAGCTGTGGTTGCAACAATAGTCAGTGCCCACTTGTTATTTGAAATCTATCCTTCATCAAGACTTTCATGTTTTTTGCTGGTTTAACTATGATTATTTAAAGCCGGAAAATTACAAGTGCTTCTTTGTTTGAACAGAATACCATATGAACAGGCTTGCTGGTTTTCAGGTTAAATACCAAAACTGAGGAAAAAAAGGATAATGAAACGGGCAAAAAATAACTATTAAAAAAAAACTGAATAATTCCACATTAAAACCAAAAAAATTGGAACTCCCACAATTTACACCTGATCATTACTTCCTGATTTACGCATAATCTCTCCCACCCACCATTTCTCCACCTCACTGTTGTCCTGCACTATAGGTACTGGCCTTTCAAAGTTTCTCAATGAAAAGTACCTCGACTCATTCGGCCATAATCCATGTTCATGTTCATTGATGTGACATGGTTTATGAATACTGATGTTACTGGCTGTGCCAAGAGGTTTCACTTGTTCTTGCTGTGCCTCCTTGATGGCAGCAACTGTCTGCTGGATCTCCCACTGCCTGGCAGCGTTACTGATAGCCAAACGGCGCTTCTCCTGTAAAAAAATATATATTTAGTAAAACACACTTTTCTGGCAACAAGGAGATATGAATGAAGAGCACTGTAAAGAGAAACCAACTCCATTCTCTTCTGCAGAAGAACTGTATGGCACAGAAGGCATCTGTTTATCATGTCTGACATTAAAAAGGCTCATGACAGCCAATGAATTACTTCTTGAAGCATAGCTACTGTTGTAAACCAGGAAAATTTGCCAAACAACCTGCTTTCAGCAAGCTCCCTCAAACAGGAATGATATAAATGATCAGTTAATCTGCTTTATTGAAAACAAAAACAGAATTACCTGGAAAAACTCAGCAGGTCTGGCAGCATCAGTGGAGAAGAAAAGAGTCGACGTTTCGGGTCCACATGACCCTTCAACAGAACTGAAGTATAGTTAGGAGGGGAGTGAAATATAAGCTGGTTTAAGGTGGGGGGCGGGGGGAGAGAAGTTGAGGGTGGGGTAGTTGTGGGGACAAGCAAGCAGTGATAGGAGCAGATAATCAAAAGATGTCACAGACGAAAGGATCAAAGAGGTGTTGAAGGTGGTGATATTATCTAAGAAAAGTGCTAATTAAGAATGGAAGACAGGACACTCAAGGTACAGCTCTAGTGGGGTGGGGGGTGGAAAGACTGACAAGGTATTAGTTGTAAATTTAAAAATAATGGAAATAGGTGGGAAAAGAAAAATCTATATAAATTATTGAAAAAAAAAGGGAGGGGGAGGAAACAGGGTGGGGATGGGGGGAGGGGGAGTTTAAGATCTAAAGTTGTTGAATTCAATATTCAGCCCGGAAGGCTGTAAAGTGCCTAGTCAGAAGATGAGGTGCTGTTCCTCCAGTTTGCGTTGGGCTTCACTGGAACAATGCAGCAAGCCAAGGACAGACATGTGGGCAAGAGAGCAGGGTGGAGTGTTAAAATGGCAAGCGACAGGGAGGTTTGGGTCTTTCTTGCGGACAGACCGCAGGTGTTCTGCAAAGCGGTCGCCCAGTTTGCGTTTGGTCTCTCCAATGTAGAGGAGACCGCATTGGGAGCAACGAATGCAGTAGACTAAGTTAGGGGAAATGCAAGTGAAATGCTGCTTCACTTGAAAGGAGTGTTTGGGCCCTTGGACGGTGAGGAGAGAGGAAGTGAAGGGGCAGGTGTTGCATCTAATTAATGTTTTAATGTTTTAATCTGCTTTATTGATGCTGGTTTAGGAATAAATGCCAGTCAAGATACAAGCAGAACTCACCTGCTCTTCTTCGAATAGTGCCATAGGGTGGATTTTTCCCAGAATTACACTAAGTGCGGTAGCAAGTGGGTAAAATGGAGTGCTACCCGCTGACGAAAATGGTGGGTTTCCACACTGTTTTTCCCGAGCCCACCTCATTATTTATGCATTCCTGGGAAACACGTCGTTTCCATGGCGGCGGGCTCTTATTCGCCATCACCCCGCTGTTGCACCACGCCGGCCACCATCTTTAAAAGGCAACCGCCAGCAAAGCACTCAACGCCACCAGCTCACCACCGCTGTCCAGGAGACATGGCCAGCAAAGACAAAAAGACTGCACCTCCCCGCTTCAATGACGGGTCCCTCAAGCAACTGCTGGATGCCGTGGAGGCCCGATGGGATTTGCTCTACCTCCTGCTCTGGCCACAGGGTGGGTAGCAATGTCACCAACCCAGCTTGGGCGGGGTTGGCAGCGGTGGTCAGTGCGAATGCCCTGCAGAGGAGGACAGCCACCCAGTGCCACAAAAGGATGAATAATCTCCTCCATTCCGTCAGGGTAAGTCACTCTATTCATCACTCCCAACTCACACACTCACAAGCCCATCACACATCCACAGGGCCCTCACTCTGCCAATGTAAGGGACATCACTATTCACTCTCTCACACACACCATCATTGTCCTCATCCGTCCATGGGACCACTCACTATCCACACAGGCCAGGCATATCACAGAATAACACAATGCAGAAGAGGCCCTTTGGCCCATCGAGTCTGCACCGACACGTGAGAAACACCTGACCTACCTACCGAATCCCATTTAGCAGCACTTGGCCCATAGCCTTGAATGTTATGATGTATCAAGTGTTCATCCAGGTGATTTTTAAAGGATGTGAGGCAACCCGCCTCTACCACCCTCCCAGGCAGTGCATTCCAGACCGTCACCACCCTCTGGGTAAAAAAGTTTTTCCTCACATCCCCCCAAACCTCCTGCCCCTCACCTTGAACTTATTCCCCTCGTGACTGACCCTTCAACTAAGGGGAACAGCTGCTCCCTATCCATGTCCCTCATAATCTTGTACACCTCGATCAGGTCGCCCCTCAGGCTTCTCTGCTCCAACAAAAACAACCCAAGTCTATCCAACCTCTCTTCATTACTTAAATGTTTCATCCCAGGCAACATCCTGGTGAATCTCCTGTGCACCCCCTCAAGTGCAATCACATCCTTCCTATAATGTGGCGACCAGAACTGCACACAGTACTCCAGCTGTGGCCTCACCAAGGTTTATACACCTCCAACATGACCTCCCTACTTTTGTAATCTATGCCTCGATTGATAAAGGCAAGTCTCCCATATGCCTTTTTCACCACCCCACTAACATGCCCCTCCGCCTTCAGAGATCAATAGACAAGCACGCCAAGGTCTCTTTGTTCCTCAGAACTTCCTAGTGTCATGCTGTTCATTAAATACTTCCTTGTCAAATTACTCCTTCCAAAGTGTATCACCTCACACTTTTCAGGGTTAAATTCCATCTGCCACTTATCTGCCCATTTGACCATCCCGTCTATATCTTCCTGTAGCCCAAGACATTCAACCTCACTATTAACCACCCGGCCAATCTTTGTGTCATCCTCAAACTTACTAATCCTACCCCCCACAGTCATCCATGTCATTTATATAAATGACGAATAATAGGGGACCCAGCACAGATCCCTGTGGTACATCACTGGACACTGGCTTCCAGTGACTAAAGCAGCCTTCTGTCATCACCCTCTGTCTCCTACAACTAAGCCAATTTTGAATCCACCTTATCAAATTACTCTGTATCCCATGTGCATTTGCCTTCTTTATAAGTCTCCCACGCGGGACCTTGTCAAAGGCTTTGCTGAAATTCATATAAACTACATCAAATGCACTACCCTCATCTACACACCTGGTCACCTCCTCAAAAAATTCAATCAAATTTGTTAAGCATGACCTCCCTCTGACAAAGCCATACTGACTATCCTCTCCTTGCCTCTCCAAGTGGAGGTAGATTCTCTCCTTCAGAATTTTCTCCAATAGTTTCCCTACCACTGACGTGAGACTCACTGGTCTGTAGTTCCCTGGCTTATCACTACAACCTTTCTTAAATAGCGGAACCACACAATAGCTGTTCTCCAGTCCTCTGGCACCCCCCCTGTGGCCAGAGAGGAATTAAAAATTTAGGTCAGAGCCCCTGCGATCTCCTCCCTTGCCTCCCTAAGCAGTCTAGGACACAAATCATCCGGACCTGGAGATTTGTCCACTTTTAAGCCTGCTAACACCTCCAATATCTTGTCACTCCCTATATCAATTTGCTCAAGAACCTCACAGTCTCTCTCCCTGAGTTCCATATCTTCATCCTCATTCTCTTGGGTGAAGATGGATGTGAAGTATTCATTCAACACTCTACTGATGTCCTCTGGCCCCACTCATAGATTGCCCCCTTGTTCCCTAATGGGCCCTACTCTTTCCCTGGTTATCCTCTTCCCATTGATATAGTTATAGAATATCTTGGGATTTTCCCTACTTTTACCTGCCAGAGCTTTCTCATATCTCCTCTTTGCTCTCCTAACTGATTTCTTAAGCTCCACCCTGCACTTTCTGTACTCCACTAATGCCTCCGCTGATTTGCTTCCCTTGTACCTGCTAAAAGCCTCTCTTTTCCTTCTCATCGTAACCTGAATATCTCTGGTCATCCATGGTTCTCTGGGCTTGTTACTCCTTCCTATCACCCTAAAGGGAACATGTTGAGCCTGTACCCTCCCCATTTCCTTTTTGAACTCCCCCCACTGCTCTTCTATAGATTTCTCCACAAGTAGCTGTTCCCAATCTACCTTGGCCAGATCCTGCCTTATTTTACAAAAATCACACCATGGACGTCCAACCCCTCTACACCTCCATCCCCCACCAGGATGGTCTGAGGGCTCTCCACTTCTTCCTTGAACAGAGGCCTGAAAAATCCCCATCCACCACCACTCAGCTCCGTCTGGCTGAACTTGTTCTCTCACTGAACAATTTTTTCCTCAAACTTGTCTCACTTCCTCCAAATAGAAGGTGTGGCTATGGGTACCCGCATGGGCCCCAGTTATGCCTGTCTCTTTATGGGGTATGTGGAACATTCCTTGTTCCAGTCCTACTCAGGGTTCCTCCCACAACTCTTTCTCCGGTACATCAATGACTGTTTCGGTGCCGCTTCATGCTCTCGTCTGGACCTGGAAAAATGTATTAATTTTGCTTCCAATTTCCACCCCTCCATCACTTTCATATGGTCCATCACTGACAATTCCCCTCCTTTCCTTGACCTCTCTGTCTCAATTTCTGGTGATAGACTGGCCACCAATATTCATTATAAGCCCACCGGCTCCCACAGCTCCTCGACTACAACTCCTCACACCCTGATTCCTGTAAGGACTCCACCCCATTCTCTCAGTTCCTTCAACTCCATCGCATCTGTTCCGATGATGCCACTTTCCAAAACAGTGCTTCTGACATGTCTTCTTCCTTCCTTAACCGAGGTTTCCCACCCACAGTGGTTGACAGGGCCCTCAACCGTGTCCGACCCATCTCCCGCGCCTCTGCCCTCACATCTTCCTCTCCCTCCCAGAACCATGATAGGGTCCACCTTGTCCTCACTTTTTACCCCACCAGCCTCCACATTCAAAGGATCATCTTCCACTGTTTCCGCCAACTCCAGCATGATGCCACCACCATACACATCTTCCCTTCACCCCCTCTCCCCCCCCCGGTGGCATTCCATAGGGACCGTTCCCTCTGGGTCCACTCCTTCATCACCCCCTACACCTCTACCCCTTCCCACGGCACCTTCCCATGCAATCGCAGAAGGTGAAACACCTGCTCCTTTACTTCCTCCCTCCTCACCATTCAAGAGCCCAAACACCCTTTCAAGTGAAGCAGCACTTCACTTGCATCCCTCAGTTTGGTCTACTGCATTCGCTGCTCCCAATGCGGTCTCCTCGACATTGGAGAGACCAAACGCAGACTGGGTGACCGCTTTGGGGAACACCTTCGGTCTGTCTGCAAGCATGACCCAGACCTTCCTGTCGATTGCCATTTCAACACACCACCCTTCTCTCATGTCCACGTGTCCGACCTTCGCCTGCTGTAATGTTCCAGTGAAGCTCAACGCAAACTGGAGGAACAACACCTCGTCTTCTGACTAGGCACTTTACAGCCTTCCGGACTTAACATTGAGTTCAACAACTTCAGATCATGAACTCGCTCCTCCATGCTCACCCCTTTTTTCAAATATTTATTTTTTTAATTTTTATATACATTTCTTTTCCCACCTATTTCTATTATTATTTTTAAAATTTATTTCCAATCATTGTTTTATCCCCACCTTTTAGCCTATTTTGATCTTTTCTCCACACCATCCCCTCCCCCACCCCACCCCCACTAGGGCCATCTACCACTTGCTCATCCTACTTTCTACTCTAAATGTCCCCACTAGCGCCTCCTTTAGCCAGTATTACCACCAACAACACCCCTTCAACCTTTTGTTTATGACACCTTTCACAATCTCTCCTTTGCCTCCACCTATCACTGCCCTTCTATCCAGCTTCATCTGTCCCACTCCCTTAAACAGTATATATGTCGCCACATTTCTACTTCTCTTTAGTTCTGAAGAAGAGTCATCTGGACTCGAAACATTAACTCTGTCTTTTTCTCCACAGATGCTGTCAAACCTGCTGAGTTTTTCCAGCAATTTTTGTTTTTGTTTCAGGTTTCTAGCATCCGCAGTATTTTGCTTTTACCCCAAAACTCTCTACTTGATCAAACCCACAAGTAAACAGCTTCCAGGCAACCCTCCCTTACAAATGTCTAACTATGAAATCTAGTAATATTACACAAGGCAAACTGCTGTAGCTTCAATACCCTCATCCATTCATTTATCAATGGTTTTATCCCCTTTTTATCCCCCCTCTATCCCATTTCCTATCCTTTTTTCCCACACCACCACCACATCCCCTCACTCCATCCCCTACAGGGCCATCTGTTACTTGTTCATGTTTTTTTTTCAGAGTGTTGGCCCTTGTTCTGCTATTATCACATTCTGCTTTCTTATCTTTGCCACAATCAGCACCTTTTTTTTAAACACTAACCACTATCATTAACTCTCCCTTTGTCCTTTTGTTCATGACATCTTTGTCAATCTCTCCTTTGCCCCCACCTATCGCTGGCCTTCTATCCAGCTTCACCTGCTCCACCCTCCTTAAACAGTATAAATTTCATCACATTTCCACTTCTCCTCTGAAGAAGGGTCATATGGACTCAAAATGTTAACTCTGTTTCTATCTCCACAGATGTTGCTAGACCTGCTGAGTTCTTCGAGCATTTTCTGTTTTTGTTTCAGATTTCCAGCATCCGCAGTATTTTGCTTTTAACACTCTGTGGTGGAATCCACTTCAGAATAAAACTGTTTGTTGCCACCCAAAGCTTTTCTGGCTTGACTGGATTGCTGGTTCAAACGGCATCCTCTCCCAGCTCAGAGCTGACAGCTCCCAGCTCAGCTCCAGCTCAACAGCTACTCCAGCTATCCACAGTAACTCTAAAATACCTTTTTTCCTTTTCATCTCCATTGTTCTCACACCTCTTTAAAACTCAAATCCTTCCAAATATAAAACCTTTTGTGCCTCTCTCTTGTCTTTGCTTTGGGGTCAATAAAATATAATATCCCAACTGCTATTTACCTATGAAACTCCTGCAAGATGCAAACATGTTTCTTTACACCCCGACTCCCCTTTGATATTCAAACAAACTCTCAACTTATCTAAAAATGCAAATGTTAGATTTAACCTACTTACTTGTACCTCAAACTTAACACCTCTATTCTTTTCATGTTTTAAACCCACCCCCCAGACAATCTGACTCCTATCAATCTCTTGCCCAGTTCAATTAAATCTCACACACACACACACCCAGACACCCAGCCTTCTTTACAGAATAACACAATATTCCCCAAAAATATTTTTAAAATAACATCTCACATACCCAAATATCCTCACATTTCTTTGCATTAAATTTCATTTGCCAAATGTCCCCTCATGGTTCATAATAATTTCAAATTTGCCTTCTGCTTTGGGCAAGCGATGCAGGGGAAACGCAAGGAAGAATTATTTATGCAACAAGCAGTATTGAGCTGGAAATAACTGCCCAAAGGGTTGGTGGAAGCAGAGATGATCAATGAATTCAAAAGGAAATCAGATGGCTACTTGAGGGAAATAAATTTGTAGGGCTGTGAGGATAAAGCAGGTGAGCTCTACAGAGAGCCAACATGGATTCAACAGATGAAATAGCCTCATTCTGTGCCTTAATGATTCTATAACTTTAAGACCCCCCCACCACACACAGAGTGCATTCTGTGCCATTGCTACTCTCAATGCTTCTTCAAATTGGTGTTCAACATGGAAGAGTATTGATTCATCAGCTGAATGAGGATGGTCAGCAGGGTATTTCCTTGCCCATGTTTGACCTGATGCTATGAGACTTCACGGGGTCCAGGGTCAATGCTGATGACTCCCAGGCCCACTCTCCCCCAACTATATACCATTGTGCCACCACCTCTGATGGATATGACCTACTGGTGGAACAGGACATGACCAGAAATGGAGAAAGAGGAATCTGGGACTTTGGCTGTAAGGTATGATTTAGTGAGTATGCCTATGTCAGGATATTGCTTGATTAATCTGTAGGGCAGCTCTTCCAATTTTGGCACAGGTCCTCAGATGTTAATGTGCACGGCTTTACAGGATCGACTGGGCAGAGTGTGCCTTTGTCATTTCTGGTGCCTTGGTTGATGCCAGATAGCCCACCTGATTTTATTGTTTTTCAACTTTTCTGTAGTGATTTGATAGAACTGAGTGGCTTGCTAGGCCATTTCAGAGGGCAGTTAAGAGTCAACCACATTGGGTCAGGAATCAAAAGTAGGCCAGCATGGATGGCATTTCCTTCCCTAAAGGACATTAGCAAACCAGATTGGTTCTTCTGACAATCTGGTAGTTTAATGGTCACCATTATTCAGGATTTATTCATTAATTCAATTTAATTTCCACCAGCTGCTGTGGTGGAACTTGAACTCATGTCACTGGAGCATTGGTCCAGGCCTCTGGATTACCAGTCCAGTAAAATTATCACTATGCTGTTCCCATAAACATAAACAATCAGCACAAGAAACAATGACTAATCTCTAACCTTCTACAATGAACTCATTGACAACTATGCCTCTACCCTCCCTCCCCTGCACCATTCATTCATTAAAAGGCTCTCACATAGTTATCGCTTTCTATTGGAATGCAGACTCAAATGTTATTGAACTGTTGAGGCTTTAAAACATTGGTTTTCTTTTCACTGGTTACATACTCATTTCTTACCACATAACAGGCTTCCGAAGCCAACCCTTTCTAATGTGATGAAAATCAGACTAGGCTTCAAAAGGTATCACTTTACTCCTGTCTCAACCTGCTTTTTAAACATTGAAGTCTGAACTGAGAGAAAAGGAATCAAAAAGGGTACAAAGACAACAGGCTAATTCACAGAACAACTAAACATGTAACAAGCTAACTGTCTTTCAGATTTAATGGAATAACAATGTGGATAGTGGCCAGGAAATTATCATGTTTCTCATGAGGAATCCATAGGGATGAGTTCAGAGTTAAAAAGTGCTAGCCTATTTAGATCATCATGTCTCGCTGCAGCAATCCGTAAACGAGATAACTTTAAGGCCTTTAACAGGTTTTCAGATTAAAAAGCTCTTAAACTGTGTTATTATCATAAGAGAACCTAATAAATTAATAAGAAAACTCCAGTAAACAAAAATATACTATGATTAAAATATTCCATTGTTTGCCCTGGTCAAAACTCAAATTAACTAATCCCTGTGAGCTGGAAGATGCAAGAAGAAAACTAGCGTGCCTCAGATAAATGAAAACAGAAAACGCTGGAAATACTCAGCAGCATCTGTGGATACTCTCCAAAGGTACTGTCTGACCTGCTGTGTATTTCCAGCATTTTATGTTTTTATTTCAGATTTCCAACATCTGCAGTATTCTGCCTTTTACTAGCCTCAGATAAGATTTGACATTAGAAAAATTTAGTTCCACTACAGCCCCGTACCCTTGTCCCATACTATTGAATGGGAAAGAATGCCAATTCATCTCTTTAAAGAGGAGCTTGATAATATTAAGTTAGGATTAGAATTAGGGTTATGAAGAGTCTGGTTAGAGATGATTTCTTCTATGGAATACAATGAGGTGCTAGCACCACAGAACTTTCATGCAAAGGAAATGCAATTAGCTAATGATAACGTAGGATGTGAAGTTAGATCATTAACCAGGGAGTTTTTGGGTGACAGGGAAAATCTCTGCAGATTAAACGGTTAGTAAAATTGATGATAGAATGGGCATTGTATGGTCTGTGGCAAACACAAAGTCCTTATGATACAAAAAGAGAATATTACAGAAAGACCATAAGACATAGGAGCAGAAATTAGGCCATTCGGCCCATCAAGTCTGCTCCGCCATTCAATCATGGCTGATAAGTTTCTCAACCCCATTCTCCCGCCTTCTCCCCGTAACCTTTGATCCCCTTACCAATAAAGAACCTATCTATCTCGGTTTAAATACACTCAATGACCTGGCCTCCACAGCCTTCTGTGGCAATGAATTCCATAGATTCACCACTCTCTGGCTAAAGAAGTTTCTCCTCAAAGCATATTGAACTGGAGCCACATTCTCCTTAAACTACAGATTGAACAGCCACTGGACCCTCCCCAAATTAATCTTCTGGGATTTCATTTCACTGCCACACTCAATCCTTCCAGTGCAGCAGTTCAAAGGCTGCTAGCTACAACTTCTAAACTGACTGCCCAGCCAGTAATAAACATATTCTGCCTATCTGACAGAGGAGATTTCCTCCTAGATTGGCTTCATTTGGTGATTATTGTTGGGGGAGAGCTACCCACGGTTTGGTTTACATAGAATTCAGTCAGATGTCTAGATTTCCATGCTGTGCATCTGGACAATGTGTTACTCTAAAACCAACTTCTTACAAGATGGGTCTGTAGAAAAAGTGGTTTTTAAAAATCCTTTGTTTGTGTCTGTGGAGCAAGAGGCAGGTTGATGTTCAGTCTAGATGTTATTGGGCTGATGACAAGCAGAAAGGTAGAAGGGGTTGTTACTCTATGTGATTATTGGAGATATATTTTGATCTTTAAACTGCATTTTTAAACTATAAGATTAATTAATGCAATCAAATTTAGTCGTCTCTGGCTCCTGTAACAAACTCTAGACATCTACCACCATTGTGTATTTATGCTGATAATTATTTTGAAATTATTCAGTTAGTCTTAGCTGAAAATGAAAAACAGTATTTTATTTTAGCCCAAGATAACTCAAAAAGCAATTTCTCTGATTATTGAGACAGCATAAAGGGAGCTTTATTAATACATGCAGTATCTGCCCATGGCATGTGAAATGGATTAGTGTTGAGGATTTTCACTCCACATGTAAAGCATGCTTTACCTGGCCAGGGAATGTTCAGAAGGACAATCTAGATTCAGAAGGACAATCTAGAAGGAGCTTTAATCTAAATCTAACCTGGGCTATACTTGACCAGCAAATGCTTATGATAGGCTTTTTCTGGATAGAATATTTCAGGGAAATTTTAACATGTTGGAAAGATGTCAGTGTTGTAGCTGCACTTGAATACCTTGGCGAGAAGCTGGGGCACAACTCTTCATCACTATAGCCGGGAACTTATCAGGGACCACATCCTTTGCTGTTTTTAGTATGCTCAGCTATTCCTTGAAAACATGTGGAGGGAGCCAAATTGGCTGAAAATTGGTTCCTGTGGAAGTGGAACATCAGGAGGAGGTAGAGATTGATCATCCACTCAGTGCATCCGCCTGAAGATGGTTGCAAATTCTTTAGTCTTTGTCTTTTCTATTCACATGTTGGGCTCCACAATTATTTGGATGGGAATGTTCATGGAGTCTCCTCCTCTTGTTAGTCGTTTAATTGTCCAGCGCCATTCATGATTGGATGGGGCAGGACTTACTTTTTTATTCATTCACAGGATGTGGGATTCACCGGCTGGGCCAGCGTTTATTGGCCATCCCTAGTTGCCCTTGAGAAGGTGGTGAAGAGCTGCCTTCTTGAACTGCTGCAGTCCATGTGGTGTAGGTACACCCACAGTGCTGTTAGAGAGGGAGTTCCAGGATTTTGACCCAACGACAGTGAAGGAGCGGCGACATAATTCCAAGTCAGGATGGTTTGCGGCTTGGAGGGAAACATCCGGGTGATGGTGTACCCATCTATCTGCTGCCCTTGTCCTTCTAGATGATAACAGTCATGGGTTTAGAAGGTACTGTCTAAGTAGCCTTATTTCTGCAGTGCATCTTGTAGATGGTACACACTGCTGCTACTGTGCGTTGGTGGTGGAGGGACTGAATGTCTGTGGATGTGGTATCAATCAAGCTGACTGATTTGTCCTGGTTGGTGTCAAGCTTTTTGAGTGTTGTGGGAGCTGTACTCATCCAAGCAAGTGGGGGGTATTCCATCACAGTCCTTGTGCCTTGTAGATGGTGGACAGGTTTTGGGGAGTCAGGAGGTGAGTTACTCATCACAGGGTTCCTAGCCTCTGACCTACTCTTGTAGCCACAGTATTTATATGGCTAGTCCAGTTCAGTATCTGGTCAATGGTAACCCCCAGGATGTTGATAGTGGGGGATTCAGTGATGGCAATGCCATTAAACGTCAAGGGGCGATGGTTAGATTCTCTCTTGTTGGAGATGGTCATTGCCTGGCACCTGTGTGGTGTGAATGTTACTTGCCACTTGTCAGCCCAAGCCTGGGTATTATCCAGGTCTTGCTGCATTTCTACATGGACTGCTGGACATGGATATGCAGGGCCATGAGGTTAAAGATTGTGTTCGAGTACAGTTCTGCTGCTGCTGATGGCCATAGTGCCTCATGGATGCCCAGTCTCAAGTTGCTAGATATTTTTGAAATCTATTTAGCACAGCGGTAGTGCCACAGAACACGATGGAGGGTATCCTCAATGTGAAGGCAGGACTTCGTCTCCACAATTACTATGGGGTGGTCACTCCTACCGATACTATCATGGACAGATGCATCTGTGGCAGGCAGGTTGGTGAGGATGAGGTTGTATGTTTTTCCCTCTTGTTGGTTCTCTCACCACCTGCTGCAGACCCAGTCTAGCAAGTATGTCCTTTAGGACTCGGCCAGCTCAATCAGTAGTGGTGCTACCGAGCCACACTTGGTGATTGAAGTCCCCCATACAGAGTACAGTTTGCACCTTTGCCACCCTCAATGTTTCCTCCAAGTGATGTTCAACATGGAGGAGCACTGATTCATCAACTGAGCGAGGGCGGTACATGGTAATCAGCAAGAGGTTCCCTTGCCCATGTTTGACCTGATGCCATGAGACTGCATGGGGTCTGGAGTTGATGTTGAGGAATCTCAGGGCAACTCCCTCCCAACTGTATACCACTGTGCTGCCATCTTTGTTGGGTCTGTCCTGCCGTTGGGACAGTACATACCTGGGCAATTTTCCACATAGCCAGTGTTGTAGCTGGACTGGAACAGCTTGACTAGGGGTGTGGCAAGTTCTGGAGCACAAGTCTTCAGTACTCTTTGGGAATAGTGTCGGGGCCCATAGCCTTTGCGGTAGCCAGTGCCTTCAGCCGTTTCTTGATATCACATGGAGTGAATTGAATTAGCTGAAGGCTGGCACCTGTGATGCTGGAGACATCCGGGGGAGGCCAAGATGGATCATCCACTCGGCACTTCTGGCTGACGATTGTTGCAAATGCTTCAGCCTTATCTTTTGCACTAACGTGCTTGGCTCCCTCATTATTGAGGATGTGGATATTTGTGGAGCCTCCTCCTCCAGTGCATTGTTTAATTGTTCACCACCATCCACGACTGGACGTGGCAGCACTGCAGAGTTTAGATCTGATCTGTTGGCTGTGGGATCGCCCAGTTCTGTCTATCACTTGCTGCTTATGCTGTTTGGCATGCAAGGAGTCCTGTTTTATAGCTTCACCAGGTTGACACCTCATTTCTAGGTATGCCTGGTGCTGCTTCTGGCATGCCCTTCTGCACTCTCCATTGAACCAGTGTTGAACCCCTGGCTTGATGGTAATCGTAGAGTGGGGGATATGTCGGGCCATGTGGTTACCTATTGTAGTCCAGTATAATTCTGCTGCTGATGATGGCCCACAGAGCCTCATGGATGCCCAGTCTTTAGTTGCTAGGTCTGTTTGAAATCTATCGCATTTAGCATTGTGGCAGTGCCACACAACATAATGAAGGTTATTCTCAATGTGAAGATGGGGCTTCATCTCCATAAGGACTGTGCAATGGTCACTCCTACCTATACTGTCATGGACAGATGCATCTGTGGCAGGACGAGGTCAAGTATGTTTTTCCCTCTTGTTGGTTCCCTCACCACTTGCAGCAGGCCCAGTCTAGCAGCTATGTCCTTTAGGACTCAGCCAACTTGGTCTGTGCTGGTGCTCCAGAGCCGCTTTTGGTGATGGATATTAAGGGCCCCCACCCAGAGTACGTTCTGTGCCCTTGCTACCCTCAGTTCTTCCTCCAAGTAGTGTTCAACATGGAGGTGTACTGATTAATCAGCTGAGGGAGGATGGTATGTGGTAATCAGCAGGAGGTTTCCTTGCCCATGTTTGACCTGATGCCATGAGACCTCATGTGGTCCGGAGTCGATGTTGAGGGCTCCCAGGGCAACTCCCTCCCGACTGTATATCACTGTGCTGCCATATCTGCTGGGTCTGTCCTGCCAGTGGGACAGGACAAATCCAGTGATGGCGATGATGGTGTCTGAGACATTATCTTTAAGGTATGATTCCATGAATATGACTATGCCAGGCTGTTGCTTGACTAGTCTGTAAGACAGTTCTTCCAATTTTCACACAAGATATTTGTAAGGAGGACTTTGCAGGGTTGACAGGGCTAAGTGTGCCACTGTCGTTTCTGGTGCCTAGGTCGATGCCGGGTGGTTCATCCGATTTCATTCCTTTTAGACTTTTTTTTATGCATGAGACCTCATGGGGTTCAGAGTCAATGTTGAGGACTCCCAGTGCCATTCACTCCCAAACTATTACCACTGTGCTTCCATCTCTTGTGGGTCTGGCCTGCTGATGGGATAGGACCTACCCAGGGATGGGGATGGGAGAATTCTAGGACATTGGCTGAAAGGTATCATTCAGTGAATATGACTTTGTCAAGCTATTACTTGACTATTCTGTAGCACAGCTCTCCCATTTTTGGTGCAAGTCACCAGATGTTAGAGAGGAGGGCTTTGCAGATTCTTTTCTTATGTCCGAATCCAGTGCCTAGATGTATGTTGGGTGCTCCAGCAATTTTATTCTCATCATAGTTTTGCATAGCTGTTTGATGCAACTGAGTGGCTTGCTAAGCCATTTCGGAAGGTAGTTAAAAGTCAAAGACACTGCTGTAGGAATGTGTTAATAGTTTGACTCAACCAAGCAAAGACGGCAGATTTCTTTCTCTGAAGGACATTAATGGTTAAGGTGGGTTAACAATAATCCAGTAGTTGCATGGTCACCATTACTGATACTAGCTTTTTATTCCAGATTTATTTGATTAACTGAATTTGAAATTCCAGGTGCTGTGCTGGGATTTGGACTCTCATCCCGAAGATCATTAGCCCAGGTGACTGAATTACTAGTCAAGTAACATAACCACTATGCTGCCATACAAACATAGTAAAGTGAGGAGGTTCTCCTGTGCAGCGTATACATCAAACAAGTATGTTGGGCCATATGCCCATTTCTGTGCTGTATATTCTATGTAATTCCCCTTAAAGGTCATGATTTTGAAAGGCCCTCATGCTGTTGAGAGGAGTCATGGGACAGAGGTGGCCTTCAATATGGCAGCTGACACCTACCATGGAGTTGCTGTTGGTTGCATCTCAGGAAGAGATGGACTTCCTGATCTCAATTTCCATGTTCCAGGTGTAGTGCCCTATAGTGGAAAATCACAGGACTCCTGGCATCTGCTGCAGCCTTGAGACATGACACAACAGACTCCAGCTGTCGCCATTCCATTGGGTCCTGGATCTATGGCCTCATTGATCAGTGAAAGGCTGGCATAAATCAGCTTTTAGCTTCTGAAACTCCAGGGGTGCAACAATGACCGCATTCTGGAATCCATATTTCACTCTGCACTCCACTCTGTTCCTTGTTACCTCCAGAAAATCTGAACATCTTTCCGTGGAGGTAAATGCCAAAGTAGACCCTAGCTGCCAGTTATCTGGGGACTTGCTGCAGACTTAAATGCAACTGCCACTCGAGAACTGTACTCAATTTTACAGAATCGCTTTACTCCTGAAACTTTCTGGTGCATGTTAAAAAAATGAGAACGAATGCTGTACTGGGAACAGAAAAGTATTAGCAGCAACACACAGAGTCACGCACAATACAGGGAAAAACCAGGTGAAGTGTGCTTTAGAAAAGACAAACCCCTGCAATCTACTTAGTTACACCACAATTAAAAGCCTACAGCATTCGTAATTAACTTCTCCAACTCCACATTAGGACTTGAACTTTTATTGAGTGTGATATGCCACTCAATTTGTGAATTTAATAGCTTTCCTTTGTCATATCAACAGGGCATCGTAACACCGATTTGTTGCTGGCCCCATTTGTATCAACTACTCCAGTTGAACGAGGATTTCAAGAGTGAATTTATTAATTTGGTTTAAATTGACTCAGCTACTGATAAATTGCACAAGCTCGTAGTCCAAGATTTTTAAAAAAATCTTCAACAGTAAATTCTTACAATCATCTTACAATCAAGTTGAAACAAGTATGTTGAATTTTCACTTTGGTATTTAGTGACACGTTTATTAATGGAGTTGTGTGACATTCTGTTTTAACAAAGACACTAACCTATTTATTTAATGTATTTGTTAGTGCACCTGTAGCTTCAACTCTAGTTTGTTTTTCACTGACTTTGTGGGATGCTTTATCACAGGCAACACAATAAAACTAAAGGCACATAGGCACTTTTGACCAGAGCCTTGGATTGTTCATAACACTGTTGAATTTTGAGCAATTTTGTGTTTTCAGGATAACTAGCTTCTATGGATGCAGTTTTATATTTTTTTTCTCTGGGGACTGCCTACACCACTAAACAGCTTAAAATCTTCAGTTAGTAAACAGCATTAAACTGTGAACAGAGCAACTGCATTTAGTGATGGACTCAAAACGCAAGGACATGCATCAGTCTCTATATCCTACCATCAGGGTTCTTAGTGTAAGAGCAAAGAATCAAAAGAAATTTAGCATAGACTCAGCAATACAAAGTGGAAGAGACACCTTACGCTGTAGCTATGTACAGAATAGCACAAAGACTGCACTGTGATACATGAAATAAATGAAGAGCAGGTTGAGCAGCAATGACCGGCAGTAGCTTGGCAGTATTACAGCATTTTTATAAGATTACTGTAAAACCCAACACTGAACTTCTGTATTATTTAGGAGGGGGAGCTTAACTAAAAACTAGGCGCAGAATTTTCACCTCAGCGGGTGGGCACGCGCCCGACCTGCTTGTGTTGATGTCGGGCGAGCATCCTGACGTCAACGCGGAGTAGCGTGATAGTTCGGTCGGCAGGCGCGTGCGGGAATTGGCAGCATGCCTGCAACAATTAAAAGGCCTGCGAAGGCCATTAAGTTATCAATTAAGTTAAGTTTTTTGCTGCCCATCCAACCGTACAGTTGGTGGGCAGGCGAAAAGGCCAGGCGGCCTTTGCACTTTTTAGGATATCTCATCCACGGGTGGGATGAGGTTTCCTAAAGCAAATAAAATCAAAATTTTAAAATTTAATTAATAACATGTCCCTGCTCATGTGACAGAAAAAAAATTAAAGGCAGAGAATGGATATCATCCGGAGAGATCATCTGGACTCCATCAGAGTGATATAAGTTAGGCTGCAGGAGCTCCTATATAGGAATCTATTGGATTTAAGATCAGCATTTACTTTTCTGACATTGATTGTATTAGCATTAACAGCCAAATGACATCACCATAATTTTAGTATGGCTCTGACCCATATTTGAACCAAGGCTTTAACCACATACGTATACAATATCACCAGGTTATGCACAGTGAATTACAAATAAGCAAACTAAACTGACTCTGTAGGAACAATAAATACGAATACCGGCCATATATTTTTACAAGCATATTAATAAGAGCAGGATAATCCTTTAAAATCATTATTGCATAAACATGTCAGTAAAAGAATTTAAACGCATTTAGCTTGATACATGAATGATCCAAGAGTATAATGTTTGTACTGTATTGCAATAAGAATTCACGATGCAAAATACTTTCAGGTATATATATGAAGCTGACTTTTTCTGTGAAAAAGGAGTCTAGTGAGAGTTAAGTACAATAATGTCATTTTGTCCAGGGAAAATTATTAAAGGAAACCCTACGTTTTTTACTGAACTAATGTTTATTATTTGAAACAGCAAACACTTTCTGGAAATTTATATCATAAACAATGATGTAGCAACATAGTGCATGACGTCTGGACACCCCACATCACAATGCTGGAGAGGTTTTCACAGAGCTCCTGTGCTGTGCAGGTAATGAGTGGATCTGATGTGCAGCTAAGCATGTCAACTTCTTCTCCCTCTCACCCAGGTAATGTCACAAAGTACATGGAAGAATCCAAAAAGGAGAGAAGTACTAAACTAAAGTAAAAAATACCAAAACTTTAACTGTTCAACTAGAATTATTCTCTGCATGCTAGAAATCCAATGTCTGTGTAAATCCTGATGACTGTTTTTTTGTTCTGCTTTTGGCACATCATTTGGAAGTATGCAATAATTCAATGAGAATCTGACACCTAAATCAGTAGTTAGCTCTTCTCAAATGCTTTTCAAACCTAATGGTGTCTTGCACTCTGGCCCCTCACTTGGTAGTAGAATGCGCTATGGCTCTTAACCTTGGAACATCAATTGAGAAAACAGAGAGAAAACAGCTGATTCTGACATCTGAAGACAGGAACTGCCAATTACTGTGCAAAAGGGAATGAGACAGTGAACTAATTGTATCTAATTTAACCTTTAGAGGACAGTGCATCCAAGAAAGTTTAAATTCCTGGCAGTACCAAAGCAGATGATCCTACATAATGGACAACATCTCCAATTGCAGGGGCACTGGCCATAATCTTTCAGTCTTCCCTAGACTCAAGGGTGGTGCCAGAGAACTGGAGAATTGTAAACATTATTATTAAAATTAGAATCCTCCTGGTGAATAAAACTAAACTAAATGAACCAAGAAACATGTCATTGTGATAATGATGGACATAAATGCTGGGAAAGAGAATACAAAATGCAACTTCCGTCATATTGACAATCAGGTTACCTTCTTAACTGTTAATGACTAGTAGATTCTGGGACATAAAATCAGAAAATGCTGGAAAAACTCAGCAGGTCAGACAGCAATTGGGGAGAGGAAAAATAGAGTTAATGTTTCAGGTCCTTTCATCAAAAATGGGAAAAGTTATTAATGTAATTGGTTTTCAGCAAGCGAAAGGAGGGAGGATGCAAAAAAGAGAAAAGAAGGTCTATGACAGGATGCAAGTTAGGAGAGATAAAATAACACACGTGTTGGTAGCGCAGGGCCAAAGGGAGTAGTAATGGGGCAAGTAAAGGAACAAAAAGATGTGTCTAGAAGAGGTGTGAATGCATTTCAAAAGCAAAAAAGAAGAAAAACAAGAGTAAACCCGAAACCTGCAAAATAAAAGGAAAACAAAATGAGAGCAGAGATTATAATTGTTGAACTCATTGTTGAGTCCAGAAGGCTGTATCCATGCCTAATCAAAAGATGAGGTCCTTTTCCTTGAGACTACATTGAGCTTTATTGGAAGAATGCAGGAGGTCAAGGACAGAGAGGTCAGCCTGAGAGAAAGGTGGAGAATTAAAATGACAAGCAGAAGCTTGGGGTCATGCTTGCTGACTGAATGGACTTGCTCATAAAACAGTCACCCAATCTGCGGTTTGGCTTCCCAAATGTAAAGCAGACAACATTGTAAGCAGTGAATACAGTATACTAAATTGAAAGTTCATGTATATCACTGTTTAGTTTAGGAGTGTTTGGGGCCTTGACCAGTGAGCAGGGAGGCGGTAGAAGGGCAGGTGTTGCATCTCCTTGCATAGAAAGGTGCTCTGGGAAGGGGAGGGAATGTTGGGGATGATTGAAGAGTGGTCCAGGGTGTCGTGGTGGGAACGGATTCTTCGGGATGCTGAAAGGAGAGGGGAAGGTGATTTGGTGTAGAGTCACACTGAAGGTGGTGGAAATGATGGAGGATGATCTGTTAAATATGCAGACTGGTGGGTTGGAGGTGAGGACCAGGGAAACCCTATCACAGTTGAGGGAGGGAAGGGAAGGAATGAGAGCGGAAGTGCGTGAAATAGAATGAACATGGTCGAGGGTCCTGTCAACCAAGCTGAAGGGAATCCTTTGGTGAGAATAGATATTTAAGAAGTACTAGGATGGAAGGTAATATCATTGGAACAGATGCAACGGGGACTGAGAAACTAGGAGGGTGGAATGTCCTTACAGGAAGCAGGGTGTGAAAAGGTGTAGTCAAGGTAGCTGAGACAGTCAGTGAACTTACAGTGAATACTCATTGATATACTATCCCCAGAAATAGACAGAGAAGTCGAGGAATGGAAGGGAAGAGTTGGAGAAGAGCCATGTGAAGGCTGGAAATGGGAAACAAACTTGATGAAGTTTTCCAGTCCAGGGCGAGAGCAGGAAACTGCAAAGATACAGTCTTCAATGTATCGGGAAAAGAGGTGAGAGTGGGGGCATGAGAACAAGAAATGATCCACACATGCTACAAAAAGGCAGGCATAGTTAGGACCCATGTGGATACCCATGGCACCACCTTTTATTTGGAGGAAGGGAGTGAAGTTAAAGGAGAAATTGTTCAACGTGAGAACAATTTTAGGCAGATGGAGGAGGGTGGTGGTGGATGGAGGCTGGTTGGGCCTGCATGCTGGGACATAACTGATTATTCTCTTCAGCAATTGAGAATAAGGTTAGTGATGTATCAACAGTTCTTCAAGAAAAATGAAATTGTGTATCAATTCAGGAGGAAGAATCTGCTTCAGAATACTCCTCAGTGAGCTTTGACGCATTCAATGAAAATTCAAATATCACAAGAACAATTAGATCAATATCCAACAGCAGGAAAATGTTGGAAGTGAGATTTATGATAAAAAACAAGAAGGCAAGTCATAAACTCATTTAACTCACAGAGATGGGTTTATTTTAAAATAAGTGATGTTTTCAAACCAAGAGCATGAATCTGACTCCAAACATGTGAGAGTTGACAAATCTACAACTAACTGCAGTCTTATGACAACAGTACAGTCAAGCCATCACTGAACAAGTCTCAACCAGTCACTGTTGTACTTTGGTGGAGCAGTTGCAAAATTAGCTGTTAATATGAATAATAAATCACTACAGATTCTTTCCTTACTTAGTGATTTGTTGAACCTAGTAGAGGCTAAGTGCCTTCCAAACAGAAGGGAAACAATGTGAAAAAATGAATCACATTCTAACCTCTTATAGAGAAGGAACACTCTTTATAAAGCTAAGTGTAAGGGCAAGGAGACAAATGCCCAACATACCTCCCATGAATTGCAGCTTCCAGTGAAGGAAGCTTTAACAATTGCCAACCATTGGAATATGGATATTAGTCTGTGATGCCGACACAACTAAAGCAGAAGCAGAGGCAATGATTGAGATGTTGCTAGAGTTTTCCAAAAAACCTGATAGACTTGTTTCTTCACACTGAAACCTGACATTTGTTGTGGAGGTGTCATTGCAGTAATAGTAACTATGTTAGTGACACCTACGGCTCAGTGGTAACACACTCTTGAGTCATAACAACATGGGTTCAAGTCCCATTCCGGAAACATGCATTTAATCTAGGATGACACCTCAGTACTGTACTAAGGCAGTGTTACACTGTTGGAAATGCTATATTTCAGATGAGTGAAACTGAGCCCAGTCTTTCCTCTTAGGTCCTAAGGCATGGTTCAAAAAAAGAGCAGGGGATTTCTCCATAGTGCCCTGGCCAATGTTACTGGTTATCTATCTCATTGATGTTTGTGAGATTGTGCTTTGTTGTCATGTTTCCCTACATTACATAAGTAATGACACTTCAAAAGTAATTAGTTTGCTATGAAGTGTTTTGTGGCTAAGGATGCGAAATATGCTATATAAATTCAAGTCTTTGTTTCTTTAGTGATTTTGTCCGAGATGGCACTGGCTTTCATACACTGAATAATTGTCCAGATGCAGTTTAAAACTGCCTTTGTGATGTGCTGTTTTTTTGGTAACTTGCAAACACATGTTTTGAGCACATTGCGAGTGATACAGAAAAACATACCATTCCAGATCTTAAAATGTATTAGAATAAATAAAATATTTATGATGCCATCCTGACTTATTCAGCACCATCACACCATTGAAGCAGTGCAGCAGTACATTTGGCACAGAGTTAAAACTAATCCATTTTAATTAAAATTATAGAATTCGAGTCATAGAATGCATACACCATAGAAGAAGACCATTCAGTTTGTCAAACTTTGAATCAGCTCCCTGCAAGTGTTACGAATGCAAGGTTTTGTACGATTGTTATGTTTTGAAACGTCTCTTTAATTTAAGGGGAGATGGAGTATTGAAGAGAGTTATGTGATCTGTCATGATTTCTGAGCAGCAACAGGCCAGGTGGCTTGGTTACCATGGGGACAGGAGCGCCCAGGTTGAGGCTTGCTGAGAAAGGTGCAAAACGTTCACGCCTGAAAACAAAGGCAAGAGCAGCTGGACTGACTGTGGACAGATTTATAATCTCTGAGTTTTCGGACAGGAAAAAAAGAGGTCTCAGAGAGATGAAAGACTGCATCTAGTATGATCAGCAGAGAGGGGTGCGGCCATTCTATGGACCACCAGGCAGAATATGTGAGAGAAGACAGCCTCTGACTGAGAGGTGATCTTATTGAAACATATAAAATCCTGAGGGGACTTGACAGAGTGGATGCCAAGAGGATATTCCCCCTTGTGGGCGAGATTACAACTAGGGGGCACGGTTTAAAAATAAGGGGTGTCCCATTTAATTCGGAGATGAGGAAAATTTTTTTCTCTCAGAGGGTCATTAGTATGTGGAACTCTCTCCCCCAGAGAGCAGTCTGGCAAGGTCATTGAATATTCTTAAGGCTGAGTTAGATAGATTCTTGATTAACTAGGGAGTTAAGGGTTATAGGGGGCATACAGGAAAATAGAGTTGAGGCCACAATCAGTACAGACAAGCTCTTATCAGGCTTCAATGAGCTGAATGGCCTGCTTATGCTCCTGATTTCTATGTTCCTATGTGTGTTTGTATCGTTGAAGAGATTGCCATCCTGTGGCAATCTAAGCAATCTGGAAGATTTGTTCTGACGTGGCAGGGGTAGGGGAAGAATCGCCAGAGTAGGCCTGACTGCTGGTAGCCAATTTGGAAACTCTCTGAAAACTGAAAGAAGTTACTTTTGATGGTCCCTCGACATAATGATTCAGCAACATGGAGAGACATGAACCCATTGGAAGTTGGGTCAACTGGCTGCTGACTCTTTCCTATAAAGACTGTAATCCTGTGGAGAGTGTCTGTGATTCTGTGTTGTAATGTATATGTATGTGGCGTGGAGTTATTGGTCATGGAAAAGAATCAATAAGGGTAACTTTTCTATAGTTTAGAGAATTAGTTGCTTACTAGGTAATGTTTATTCAATGTTGCTTTTAGCTGGTTTATTATAGTAAAAGTCTTAAAACTTGAAATCATGTCATGCACTTCCTTTAAGATGGTCAATGGCAATTCAAATCCCTTGTTTAAATGATCAATCTCTATGGGGATCGTAACACAACAGCAATTCAACCAGTCCCACTTCCCTGCCTTTCTCCCATAGCTCTGCAAATGTTTTCCCTTCAGGTGTTTATCCAATTCCCTTTTGAAAGCCATGATTGAATCTCCCTCCATTACCTTTTCAGGCAGTGCATTCCAGATAGTCATTATCCACAGCATAAAAAAAGATTTTTGTCATGTCGCCTTTGATACTTTTGTCAATCACTTCAAATTTGTGCCCACTGACTCTTGGCCTTTTGGCCAATCGTAACAGTTTCTCCCTATTTACTCTGCCCAAACTTCTCATAATTTTGAACATCTCTACCCTCTCAACTTTCTCTCCTCTAAGGACAACAATCCCAGCTTCTCCAATCTATTAACATAACTCAAGGCCCTCATCCCTGGTACTATTCTCATAAATATTTTCTGCACCTTCTATAAGGCCTTCACATGCTTCCTAAATTGCTTAGAATATACAGCATTGAAATAGGCCATTTGGCCCAACCAGTCTATGCTGCTGTTTCAAGCCTTCTCCCATCCTTTCTCTTCCAATAGAAATGCTAAAATGATTGTCATAATGACTGGTTTAAATGTGGCAGCTGTACGAGGAAATTACTAATTAATTACCCAAACAGGGTCCTAAGAGAGGAATATCAAATGACAGGAATGAAATAAAACTTTCAAAAGAAATTGATTTAAAGGTGTAAGTCTGGGGAAATGATAAACTGATCAGCTTCAGAATTTAACTCTATTACTGAGGAATTTCAACAGCAAAAAAATATGGATCCGTACCCATGGGAGCTCAGTTTTGACTTGCCAAATCAACTTAAATTCGACTGTAGGAGACCACATTCAGTTTCTTCTCATTTCTTCTGTCATATAACTCCAGGAGCCTTTTTTGTTAAACTGGCAGCTGGAGAAACAATGGGTGAAATTTAATGGTGGGGGTGTGGGGCCCCAGCATCCTCAACGAAAACTAATAGCAACCCACTGACCCAGTCTCCAGGAGTCTCGATGGAATTAAGTACCAAACTGAAAGAGGGAATCCTACCATCAAGGATCCCAGCTCTACCGGAGATATTTAATTGCTGCACTGCCAGAAATCCCGTCCCCGAAAACTGCTGGTCAATCCGAGGCTGGCAGCTCTGCAGTATAGGCAGTGCCACTGGAAGTGGTGGTCAGTGCTAGTATTACGCTGGGGCCTACACAGAGGAATGCAGGTGGGTCCTTCAGAGTCAGGTAAGTTGGGCAGGATGGGGTTCCCAGGCTGATGCTGGTGAGGTTGATGGAGAGGGGGGTCGAAAGCAAGGGTGGGGCGTGCCTTCCTGCAATGGCACCCCCTTCCCGATGCCATGTCCCTCGATCAGACATAGAGTGCCTGAGAATGAAGGACGGCAGCTGGTAAGCTCCAAACAAACTTAATAGGAACATGCTGTTTAATTTGATTGTTGGGGTGTACAGTCTACATACACCTGGCATTGCACCAGCACTTAATTCATACATGAGGTTGCTCAATTATGTGATAGGCAGAAAGCGGGTGTTATTTTCCACTAACAGGATGCTGCTGTCAGTCCAAAAACACATTCTGCATTCCATCAAACAGCATTATTCGTAATTGGCAGCCCATGCTTGCAAAACCCAAGAAGTCTACTGTTAGATGTGATCCCACAATTGGGCAGCACTTGCTGAACAATCCTGAGTTTGTTAATAGCTATACTAACAACCAAATTAGAATAACCAGTCAAGCTCATAAAGTGGCTCATTTAAGCTTGCTGGAAGCAAAATACATTCATACGCAGGGACCCGTTATCAGCAAACAAAAGGAATATGCTCAAGTCTTGCACCTTTTTTGAATTACCCTGGAGCTTGTGGAGCCTATAGTTCCCAGGGTGCTTTCTCCATGGTAATGACTTGGCTAATTGGAGTGGACTTGCCAACCAATTACCAACCTTTTCTCCTGTAGTATAAATTGTTGTGATCGTTCGAAATGTGGCATTCTTGTATTTGTCCTGATGAGTGCACAACTAAAAGCTTTAGCATCATCTCTCACTTTTCAGCAACAATCATACCTTTCTTGCTTGTCAACATAAACCAAATGGATTCTGTCCTTTTCCCGTCAAAGACTTCCTCTCTTCCCAACACTACAATGTCTTCCCTAATCAGTACTGCCAGCCCACTCTGCTCTACACATGCGAGCCTTGGACTACGTATAGCATCATGCCAAAAGCTCTTGAAGATCAGATGGCAGGTCAAAATACCAGACCCTGAGGTGGTCATCTGAGCTGACATGACAAGCATCCACACCATACTGAGATAGTCACAAACGAATTGGGCTGGTCACATAGCCAGAACATCTGACACTCATTACCAAAGCAAATCCTCTATGGAAAGCTTGAGTGTGGGGTGTGCATTCATAGCAGTCAAAGGAAGCACTACAAGGGCACTCTGAATGCTTCACTTAGGAGTTATAACATCGACCTCCAGTCCTGGGAGAAGCTCCAAATAATAAAGGACACAGCCTTCTTCGAAAGCAAGTGCATATCAGAAGCAAAGAGAAAATGCAAGGAGAGGAAATCCCAAACCAGCAGCTCATTCAAAACTCAATTGTCTGCAGCATCCTGTCCTATTTGCAACAGAACCTTCCGGATGCAGTTTGGCCTTAACAGTCTCCTAGGTACCTAGTGGAACCCTACCAAACATCCCAGATGATAGAGTTGGTCATCTTTGCCTCGAAGGTCGAACAACAATATATTGTTTGGACAGAAGAGGAAGGTAACGGATAAGAGCACTGAGCTCCTATTATGTGTACAGGACTGCTTTCTAAAAGCCCAACAAGGGAAGATTCGCTATTGGATCTAATAATGGGAAATGAACCAGAGGAGATAAAAGAAGTAAAAGTACGGAACATCTAGGCAATAGTGACCATAATATAATATACTTAAAGATAATGATAGAGAGAGTTTAAGAGGTCATGTGGTATGCCTTTATTAAAGCCAAAGCAGTTTGCCTTGGATTTTTATAGTTAAATATCTATAAGGAAGTGCTGCCTGGAAGATGTTTACTTGTGGGTCTGACCAAGTAGGGAGTCTTTTTGGGGGAATATTTTGTAAGACTAATTTTAACTGTGTAACTGTAATCGTGTGTGCTTAAGTTTTCTTTTCTTGTTAATAAAATTTTTACTTTTAATTTTTAAAATCCCAAAGGTGCTACTAGACTTCTTGCTGCAGAGATCAATACGTTTTCTTCTCATTTTCAGAAGACAAAAAAGGGGTATGGCCTGTAAGCCAAGTTTCCCTCTGGAATTTGGTTTGCTCAGCAATTAACATCGGTTGTGGTCAAAGCAGGAGGGACAAAGCAGCTACTCCAATGGAGAAATTGGATGTTTTTAAGAGTTTGCTTTCTCTTCAAAAAGAAGGGAACAAACAGAAAGGAATTTGAGAGATCTAAGAAACAAGAAGTCGCCGAGGATGGCCTTGCTAGTGGGTTAGATCTGGAAGACTCAGGCTGAGTCGAATGACTTTCAGACACTGGAAGCTGTGTCCCATTGTAGCAGGGGGAAGTAGGTCTGCTGGAGAGTCAGGAGTAACATTGGACTTGTTCTTGAATGCTACACATTTGCTAGAAATGTGGTGCATAGCGAAAGGGGCTGTAAGATGTTATCTCGAGTGTCTTAGTTAATTAGTACGGAAGGACCTTTTCTTTAGTTTGGTGTATTGGTTTCCTGTTAATTGATGTTTGGCCTTTGAGGATTTTAGTTTGTTTGTTACAGTAAAAGTCTTAAAACATGAAATCTTGTCCTTCAGTTATTTCCATTGGTTGTTTGGTAAATCTATCTCCTTTTAAAAGTTATCGGTCTCCACAGGGATTGTAACACTTGGAGAGTGTAAGTCTAGGTGGGGTAGAGGAACAAAGAGATTTCAGCGTACAAATATATCAATCACTAACAGTTGTGCCACAGCTTAGCAAAGCCATTTAAAAAAGCAAACCAACACTGGGCTTTATTTCTAGAGGGATAGAATTAAGAAGTAGGGAAGCTATGCTAAATCTGTATCAAACCTTGGTTAGACCACACTTAAGAGTACTGTGTGCAGTTCTGGTCACAACATTATAAAAAAGGAGGCACTGGAGAGGGTGCAGAGAAGATTTACAAGGGTGATACCAGAAATATGGGCATGCATATCAGGAAAGGATTGACAGGCTGGATCTCTCTTCTCTTGAAAAAAAGGTAGCTGAGGGATGGCCTAATAGAGTTATCTTAAATTATGAAAAGTTTAATAGAGTGGGTACAAAGAGAATGTTTCCTCTTCCATGGAAAAGCATAATTAGAGGCCACAAATATAAGGTAGTCACCAAGAAATCCAAATGGGAATTCAGAAGAAACTTCTTTACCTAAAGAGTAGTGAGAATGTAGAACTCGCTACCATAGGGAGTGGTTGAAGCGAATAGTATAGCTAAGCACATGAGGGAAAAGGGAGTAGATGAATAGATACCGTGATAGATTTGGATGAGGAAAGATGGGAGAAGGCTGAAGTGGATCATAAACACTGACATATACCAGTTGGGCCAAATGACCTGTTTCTGTGCTATATATCTTTGTAATCTTATGTATTGTATCTCTGCTCTTTCTATTTTAGAGCTGCTGGCCAATGCAAATATTTCACTGATAATGACCTAAATGATCAATATAAACAACATTTGGAACTAATGTAATAAACAAAAATAGAAAATGCTGAAACGGTCATTAGAACAGCAATATACGATCATGATAGAGGAACAGACAGAAAACAGTGAATCAGGATAAACGGAGTATTTACAAGCCACAGTACTCTAACTAGTGGAGTGCTGAGAAATGTATCTAAGTTTGCTGACCATGTAAAGCTAGGTGAAAGTGCAAACTGTGTGGACATGAAGAGGCTGCAAAGAGATATAGACAGGTTGTGAGTGATCAATAAGGTGGCAGATGGACTATAATGTGGTGAATTGTGAGTTTATTCACTTTGCTCCTAAGAATAGAAAAGCAATACTTTCTTAAAAGGCATGAAACTTTTAAATGTTGATGTTCAGAGGAATTTGGGTGTACTCGTACAAAGAACACAAAGTGAGCAGGCAGGTACAGAAAGCAGTTGGGAAGGCAAATGGCATGTTGGCCTTTACTACAAGTGAATTGGAGTACAAGAGGAAAGAAGTTCTGCTACAATCATATGGGGCTTTGGTGAGACAACTTTTGGAATACTGTGTGCAGTTTTGGTCTCCATATTTAAGGAAGTATATACTTGCTTTGGAGTGGTACAGTGAAGCTTCGCAAGATTGGTCCCTGGGATGAGAAAGTTGTCCTATGATGAGAGGTTGAGTAAATTGGATCTTTATCTCTGGTGTTTAGAAGAATGGGGAGTGATCTAATTGAAACATGTGTTAGGAACAATGCATAGCTTTAAGTTTAATTTATATTTTGTATTTGGGTGTTAAGAAAGGTGAAACCTGGTTTTTGTTTCATTTAGAGATTTTTGTAAGCTGGGTGCTGGGGAGTCTGGGGCCCTGTTTGTATACATGCATTTTTAATGAGGTTTTACAACTTGAAGTCAAGAGGTGGGTTACCAGGGGTTAGTAGTTTAGTGAAGTTAAAACAAACAAAGTAGAAAAAAACTGCTGTTGCCTAGCAATAGCGGTCCAGAAACACACAGAGACGGAAACACAGAAGGCGGTCAGTTGGTATGTGTGGATGCCAACGGTGCAGGCAGAAGGCTTAGTCTCTCTAATAAGAAATCCTGCAAGCCTGCTGTGGAACTGAGTTTAGGGAACTCATGCGTTTGCTCTGAAGTTGAAGTAATAATGAGTTTAGATTGTGTTTTTTGGGGTGTCTCAGAGAGAGATACCACCTGAGGAAAACCATCTAGTGAATGCTAAGAAGTCTGGGAAGAATACTGATTGAAACTGAGCTAACCCAAGCAAGAAACCTTGGTGTTGAGGCAATGGTAAATCTTCACTGGGGTTTTGTGCTTGTAAGTGTTGTTGGGATAAAAGAAATAGTGTGAGTTTGAATCATTTTCTGGTATCTGTATTGAAATCTTTCCAACCTTTTTTGTCTGGTGTAATATTGTACATTTTTTTCTTGTTTAATAAATGTTTTATTCTTTTTGTTAACAGTATACTAGCAGACTCTTGTGAATGTGTCCAGTAACTGTCCTCCACGGTTTCTAGAAAAAACGTTAGGATCAACTCAGCCAGGTTTCACTCTGGGGTCTGACTTGTCCAGTATTAACATTGGCTGGGGTCATAACACATACAAGATTCTTAAGGAGGTTAACAGAGTAGACAGAGGTTGTTTCCCCTGGCTGGGGAATCTTGGACACAGGGGCACAGTCTCAGGGTAAGGAGCTGATCATTCTGAGATAAGGAGAAATTTCTTCACTCAAAGGGTCGTGAATCTTTGGAATTCTTTACCCCCAGAAGGTCGTGGATGCTCCATTGCACAATATATTTAAGGCTGAGATAGTCATTTTTTGGTCTCTTAGGGAATCAAGGGATGTGGGGAGCGGGCAGGAAAGTGGAGTTGAAGCCAAATATCAGCCACGATCATATTAGGCAGAATTTAACGCTCAGCGTGCAGGCGCGTGACCCACACACCCAAGCGTAAATTGACGCGCGATATCTCATTCGGCAGGCACATGCCGGAGTCGGCTGCGCGTCTGCCAATAATTAAAAGGCTTATTAAGGCCATTAACAAGCTAATTAAATTCAAATCTACACTGCCCGTCCAACCTTACGGCTGGTGGGCAGGCAAAAAGGCCAAGCGGCCTTTACATTTTTTAGGAAACCTCATCCATGAACGGGATGAGGTTTCCTAAAGCAAATAAACATTAAATAACAACTTTATTTTGGAATTAAAAACATGTCCCATCTCATGTGACAGAGTCACATGAGAGGACATATTTTATTAAATTTTTACTGTCTTTATTAATTTTTTTAAAAAGCGCTTCAATCTCCCTGAGGTAGCTCCATGCCTCAGGGAGACTAAAGCGCTCTTTCACGCGCATGCGCGAACTGCGCACTAGTCCTGGCTGTCCCTACTCCCCCTGCTCGCACAGGCAGCGCTCAGTGCTGCCGTTCGCGATCCATGCAGGGCGGGCCTTAATTGGCCCGCCCATGTGAAATCGCGGTGCAGAGCCGATCATGGGCGGCAGTCGGCTGCCCGAGCACCCCCGCCAAGGGCAAAATCCTGCCCGTTGAATGGTAGAGCAGGATCAAAGGGCCAGTCTACTACTGTTCCTGTTTCTTATGTTCTCATGGTAAAAAACCTAAAACCTTGGGCTGTAACTTCCAAGGTCCCCAGTGTCAGATTGGGGGGAAAGCCCAAAGATGGGCTGGGGAACCCCTCTCAGAACTTCACAGGTAAGGGTTTGCAAGGCAATTTCCCAGAAGCGCAAACTTCCTCTGGGCAATTGTCCTGCGCTGGGAACCATCGAAAATGTGATTTAAATCACAAACTTCAGATGGGTACACAGAAAAAGTTGGAAGAATTAAAACCTCTTCTAACTTCTGAGTAACTACTGTAAAGACTCAGACCGCCTCCTCACAGGACTCCCCCAACATCCCCAACCCTGCACGGGGCTCTCCCCACACCCCCGACCCACCAGGGGACTTCCACCCAACCACTGATGAACCAGCCCCCGTGGTATTCCCCATCCCTTCAAACACCCCACTGTATTCCCCCATCTGCAAGGCCACCCCCACACCTGGCCAAGGCTCAACCCCCTCCCGCCAACCCGACCACCCACCCCCCGCTGCAGGCCCAACCTGACACCCTACCCCCCCCAAATTCTGACCCACCCCTCTCCCAAGGTCAGACTACCCCCTCCCTGAGGTCCAAAATGCCACCCCCCCCCCCCAAGATCCAACCCTCCCACTCCCCAACCCCTGCAGACCTCCAATTTCCCCCTCCCCCCCAAATCCTATCCACTTACCTTAGACACTTACCTTCTCCCTGGCCTGTCAATTTCAATGGACCTTTAAACTTACCTGGTTTACAGCAGCTAATGCTGTAAAAATGGGGTCATGTCCTCCCTCACTTTGATGGAGTTGGACTTCGATGCTGGGTCTCGGGATGAGCTGCACTGCCTGGATCTTGCCTAGCCTGAGTCGGAAGGTCAAGCGAGACAGGCACGGAAGAAATTTAACATAAGTATTTGTGCACAGACTGGAAATCTGATGCTGATTGCCACCCTGAGGAAGTTACAGCCCATTAACTCTGTTTCTCTCTCCACAGATACTAAGCGACTTGCAGAGTATTTCCTGCATTTTCTGTTTTTATTTCAGTATTTTGCTTTTGTAAATGGAGCTTATTTTCCCCTCCCCTTCTGTCATGCTTGAAGAATATATACTTATGACTAATTATCAACAGGCACACAGAATCACAGAATATTTACAGTGCAGAAGGTGGCCCATCAAGTCTTTACTGGCTCTCTAGTCCACTCCCCTTGCCTTATCCCCGTAGCCTTACACGTTCTCTCTTTTCAGATAGCAATCCAATTCCCTTTTGAATACCTCGACCAAACTTGCCCCCACCAACCTCTCAGAAGGTTCATTCCAGACTCCAGCCACCCTCTGGATGAAAAAGTTTTTCCTCACATCACCTTTACTCCTTTTGCCAATTATTTTGAATCCGTGCCCTCTAGTTCTTGATGCTCCCTTGGGTGGGAACAGTTTGTCACTATTTACCCAGTCCATACCCCTCAAGATCTCTATCAAGTCTCCTCTCAGCCTTCTTTTCTCCAAGGAAAACAGTCGCAACCTCTCCAATCTATCCTCACAGCTGCAGTCCTTTATCCCTGGAATCATTCTTGTGAATCTCCTCTGTACTCTCTCCAATGACTTCACATCCTTTCTCAAGTATGGTGCCCAGAACTTTACGCATTTTACTCCAGATGAGGCCTAACTCGTGTCTTATACAAATTCACCAAGACCTCCTTACTCTTGTACTCAAAGCCCCTATTAATAAAGCCTAAGGTACTACATGCTATATTAGCTGCATTCTCAACCTGCTCTGCCATCATCAATGACTTATGTACTGATACACCAAGGTCCCTCTGTTCCTGCACCTCCTTTAGGGCTTCTCCTTTTAGTTTATACTGTCTCTCCATATTCTTCCTGCCAAAATGAACCACCTCACACTTCTCTACATTGAACTTCAACTGCCACTTGTCTGCTAATCCACCATTTTGTCTATGTTCTTTTGAAGTTCAAGATTATCCTCATCACAGTTGACGTTACCAATCTTTGTAACATATGCAAATTTTGAAATCATGCCCTGAACACCACAGTCTAAGTCATTAATATATATCAGGAAGAGCAAGGGTCCCAACACCGACCCCTGGGTAACTTCAGTACAAACCTTCCTCCGATCTGAAAAACAACCATTTATCACTACTCTCTGTTTCCTGTCACTCGGCCAGTTTCTCATCCAAGTGCCTAGTTTCCCTTTTATTCCATGAGATAGAATTTTGCTCACAAGTCTGTTGTGTGGCACTGTGTCAAATGCCTTTTGAAAATCCATATATACTACATCAACAGGGTTGCCCTTATCAACCTTCTCTGTTACTTCCTCAAAAAACTCCAGCAAGTTAGTTAAACATGATTTTCCCTTAATGAATCCATGCAGGCTTTCCTTAATTATCCTGCACTTGTCTAAGTGATTACTGATTTTGTCCCAAACTATAGTTTCCAGATGTTTCCCTACCACTGAATTCAAACTGACTGGTCTGTAGTTGCCGGCTTTATCCTTGCACCCCTTTTTGAACAAGGATGCAACATTTGCAATTCTCTACAAATACCCAATGTAGGGTATTCTGGCAGGTGTAGCGGCAGAAGTTCCACCCCACCCTGCCTCTACCAGCTTTGAGCCTTGCTGTGCAGAACTACAAGGCAGGCATTTTATTTGAATGTCAATTTGAGGGCAAGGTTATCCTAGCAGGTATATACTGGCATGCTGGAAAGCCTAAGCTAATGAATTATTTGGAGTTCAATGGTAAATCCATTTTCTACATAAAAAGTACGACTGTTTGAGTCTTACTGACACATTTCCTTCAGGTCTCACAAAGATTGCAAAATTCAGTCACGTGGCTTTTTCCTGAAGTAGCTCCTGCGTGGACTTTCAAGCAAATGTATGCACATTCTGCCATCAGGAGCATAGGAATAGGAAGAGGCCATTCTCCCTTAAGCCTGTTCAACAAGATCATGCCTGATCTGTATCCTATCATCACCCATTTGTCTTGGTTCCATATCCCTTAATATCTATCGATCTCAGGTTTGAAACTATTAATTGAACCTATTAATTGAATCTATTGTTTCTTTGTGGGAGAATTTTCCACACTCCTATTAATCTTTGTGTGAAGTGTTTCCTAGCCTCTTTCTTGAATGGCTTGACTGACTCTTTAAGGTTATGTCCTTTTGGCTTAGATCCTAAAAGCCTCAAATAAATTACCACTTTCTATATTCCAGGAAATTAATAAACTACACATACATTCCTTAATATAGAATGAACAAAAACTTCTATCACATCACATCACAGTACTCTTTCATATTACGTTTTATCATAATTCAGCAAACAGTCTTTTGGACAGAAATACATGTTCAGTCCAACATGCTGCTTCTTGGAGACATCACCTGAAGGCATGGAGTCGGCTTCCATAAGTACCCTTATGACATCTCTCTCAATTTCTCTATTGCTTGACACTAAATCTTGGATAAGCTGTAATTTTCTCCAGCTATACACTGAAATGACTGAAGACATTACTTTTGACCGCTACACGAGATTCTTCATCATTAACTCAGTTCAAGTCCATGGCTGTCTCAGGATGAACCTGACTATTTACAACAGCGGCATTCTATGCAACCAACAAGTTCAGTTTCTTATCCAAATATGTCCTCCACCCAAAGAACGTCTATTTCCATCCCTGTAACATCGCTGATCCTTATTCTACCTCAGCATATCCAGGCCTTTGTTACCATCAGTCTTATTTATTCCAATGCTCTCCTGGCCAGCATTCCATTCTTTACCCCCTATAAACCTCAGCTTATCCAAAACTCTGCTTCCCAAGTCCTATTGCACACTAACTTCTACTCACCCATGGCCCCTGATCTCAAAGACCTAGATTGACTCCTGGTCCCCCAATGCCACACATTTAATATTCTCATGTTTATGTTGAAATGGCTTCATGATCTAACCCCTGCCTCTCCCTGTAACCTCCCTCCCTAACCTTTTCATTCATTTGACTCTGGCGTCTTGAGCATCCATCCCCACCATTGGCAGCTGTCCCTTGAGCTCGCTAGGGCCTACACAGTGGAATTCCCTGCCTAAACCTCTCTGGCTCCCTCTTGTCTTTTAAGGCCCTCCTTAAACCTTACCACTTCAACAAATCTTATGGTCATTCCTCATAATATCTCCTTCTTTGGCTTGACATCCATTTGCTTATGTCTTTGTGAAGTATTGGAGGAGGATTTTCTATGCTAAAGGTACTATGTAAATGCAAGTTGCTGCTGAACCTGGACGGCATTACAGCTCAGTTGGAGCTGTTGTACTGATCATTACTGAGTGTTAGATGAAAATCATAGTGCTTCTCTTATTATAAAGTGCAAAGGTGACACTTAGCTGTTACACCTGTATTTACTTAATATTCACCATGACCACAATGTCTATTAAATATTCACAAGGGAGGAATATCAATTACATTTTTCAGTAAAATAGCCTGTATTTGAGAGCGGGTTTACTAAATTGTTCAACACTGTTATATGCATTGTTTCCACAAGGGGTAGGATCAGATATTGTCTACTTAACTCTGGATTAGTGAGCTAAACTTACAACGTTTAACAAACCATAAAGCCAGAAATTATTTTCCTTTTGGAAACTTGTTAAAATTATACTGCACATCAGTTCTGATTGGTTAGATATGTTTCTTGACTATATTATATCCAGGATTAAAGCACTCCACATGAAACAACCCAGCCAACCGCTACCTATTCTAACAGGACTAATATTTAGTCTTTACCTTCAGGATTGCCTGCTTGTGGATTTCACGTTTTTTGTCGTCTTCTTTTTTGGCCATGATTAATGCCATTCGCCTCTCTTCCTCCTAAGCAGAAACAAAATGGAAATGCATACATTATCTTGAAAACAGTTGACTCACTATAAACAGCAGCAGCTCAATGAGCTGTGTACAGGGTACAATAACTGATGGCCACAAATATATTGCAATACCTGTACATATAAACTTAAAAGGAAATCTAAAACATTGAAATCTGAATTATTCAATTCTAAATTATCTTTCACTGAATTTTGAAGTTAAGGAGGTAAAGGTTGGGGTAATGAAACATTTTCCATTTTAAACATCATGCCACCAAATAGCCACAGATCAGATGTAGCTAGGCTTAGATGTAAAAGTTCCCAGTACATTGCTTCATCAAATCCTTCCAAGTCAGATACAGCATTGTTAGGTACAGAATTGAAGTTCCCTCTAACTCTGTCATCAAACATTCACAATTTAGGTATAGATTAGAGGCTCATTTGAAACTTCTACACTTAAAAACACTCATAACGTATTGAGCATGGTTTTAGTACAGCAAAGTTCAATGTGTTTGAGCATGTACATACCACTAGAATTACATAAAAATACATTGGGCCAGACTCCTAAAATGGATGTAATTATAGCATTTTAATCCAACAACATTTGTCAGTGACCTAAATGTAAAGAAGGTTGTTAAAATCCTGAGATGGCTCATAAGCCCTTAATGGCTGGTAGTCACTAACCAGTAAAATGTTTAGTGTCAAATATGGCACATTACACTGCCAAAACAGCTAAAGCACACTATTCTGTGGCAGGCTAATATCATTCTGTAAATTGAAACACCTTAGAAAAAGCCGTACATGAATCCCAAGAAATGTTAATTCACAGAACTGTTCCTGCAAAGGAGGCCGCCATTTGATATATCATGTCTGTGCCAGTTCTCCGTAGGAGCAATTACTTAGTGCCCTCCCCATAGCCCTGCACATTCATCCCTTCCAAATAATAATCCAATTCCCTCTTGAATGCCTCAGTTGAACCTGCCTCCACCACGCTCTCAGGCAATGCATTCCAAATCCTAACCACTTGCTATGTGAAAAAGTTTTTGCTGATGTCACCATTGCTTCTTTTGCCTTAAATCTGTGCCCTCTGTTTCTTGATCCTTCAACCAATGGAAAGTTTCTCTCTATCTACTCTGTCCAGACCCCTCATGATTTTGAATACCACTGCCAAATCTCTTCTCAACCTTCTCTCCTCCAAAGAAAACAGTCCCAACTTCTCCAATCTACCTATGTAACTGAAGTTCCTCAGCATCAGGACCATTTTCATGAATCTTTTATGCACTCCCCTTCACATCTTTCAGAAAGTGAGGCGGCCAGAACTGGACGCAATACTCCAATTGAGGCTGAACTAGTGTTCTACACAGGTTTAACGTAACTTCCCTGCTTTTATACTCTATGCCTCTATTAATAAAGCCTCGGGTGTTGTATGCTTTATTAGCCATGCTCTCAACCTGTCCAGTCACTTTCAACAATTTATGCATATATTGTATATACACACGCAGGTCCCACTGCTCCTTCACACACATTAGAATTGCATCCTTTATTTCATGTTGTCCCTCTTCCTATCCCAATGAATCACTGCATACTTCTCTCCTTGGTCCAAACACATGGACAAAACAGCTGAACTCAAAAGGGGAGGTGAGAGTGACTGCCCTTGACATCAAGGCAACATTTGACTGAGTGTGGCATCAAGGAGCCCTAGCAAAACTGGAGTCAAGGGAATCAGGGGGAAAACTCTCTGCTGGTTGGAGTCATACCTAGCGCAAAGGAAGATGATTGTAGTTGTTTGAGTTCAATCATTTCTGTTTCAGGACATTGCTGCAGGAATTACTCCGGGTTGTGTCCTAGGTCCAACCATCTTCATCTGCTTCATCAATGACCTTCCCTCCATCATAAGGTCAGAAATGAGGATATTCACTGATGACTGCACAATGTTCAGCACCATTCGCAGCTCCTGAGTTAATGAAGCATCCATATGCAGCAAGACCTGGACAACATTGAGGCTTGGGCTAACAAGCGGAAAGTAACATTTGTACCACAAAAGTCCCAGGCAATGACCATCTCCAACAAGAGAGAATCTAACCATCTCCCTTTGACATTTAATGGCATTACCATCGCTGAATCCTCCACTATCAACACCGAACAGAAAGTGAACTGGACCAGCAATATAAAAACTGCGGCTACAAGAGCAGGTCAGAGGCTTGGAATTCTGTGATGAGTAACTCGCCTCCTGACTGCAGCAAATCACTAAGGCTCCTTCGACAGCACCTTCCAAACCCACAAACCCTACCACCTAGAAGGCCAAGGGCAGATGTTTGGGAACACCACCATCTGCAAGTTCCCCTCCAAGCCACATGTCATTCTGACTTGGCACTGTATTGCCGTGCCTTCATCGTCGCTGAGTCAAAATCCTTGAACTCCCTTTCCAATAACACCATAGATGTACCTACTCCACATGGACTGCAGCGGATCAAGAAGGTGGCTCACCACCACCTTCTCAGGGACACTTAGGGATGGGCAATAAATGCTGGCCTAGCCAGTGACATCCATAACCCATGAACGAATAAATTTTTAAAAATTTCATCTGCCACTTATCCGCCATTCCACCAACCTGTGTATGCCCTTCTGAAGTTCGATACCATCATCCTCACAAGTTCACAATGTTTCCAAGTTTCATATCATCTGCAAATTTTGGAATTGTGCCCTGTACAAAAGATCTATGTCATTAATATACGTCAGGAAGAGCAAAGTTCCCAACACTGAACCCTGGGGAACTCCACTACAAACCTTTCTCCAATATAAAAACATCCATTAATCACTACTCTCTGTTTCTTGCCACTCAGCCAATTTTTTATCCATGTTGCTACTGTCCCTTTTATTCCATGAGATATAACTTTGTCTACAAGTCTCTGGTGCAGAACTTTATCAAATGCCTTCTAATCAACATTTTTCAACGTTTGCTAAAATGACAAGTCTTAATGCTGTGTGTCTTTTTTACCCACTCTCTTCAATTATTGAATTGCATGTGAAGGGCCTAAGATTGTTTATCTTCAAAACTGAATCCAATCGTTTCATGTTTTAAGTGCAATACGAACAGGTGGGAAACACCAGGGTCAGAATCTACTGTTCGGCGTGTGGGGCCTGCCCCCACACGCCGACGCATAAAATGACGCGCAGTAACATTGGGCATGCGTCCCGATGTCACCGCGCATCATTCTGATCTTCCGTTCGGCGGGTGGGCACCAAAGTTGGCTGCATTCCTGCCGAACTGTCAAAGGCCTGTTAAGGCCATTATTAAACTAATTAATCCTATTGAGAAAGCTGCCCATCCAGCCTTAAGGTTGGCGGGTAGGCGAAGAGCCCAGGCAGCCTTCACATTTTTCATGAAACCTCATCCACGGGCGGGATGAGGTTTCATGAAGGGTTCAAAATTTTTATGAAAACTCATGAACATGTCCCAGCTCATGTGACACTGTCACATGAGGGGACATGTCTGAATATTTTTATTTTTTTTATTTTTTGCAAGTTTAAAACCTAAGTTAATCTCCCTCAGGGAGATTTCTGCGCTCTTTAGCGCACATGCACGAAAGAGCGCAGGCCCCAACTCTCCCTCCTCCCCCCGCCTGCACAGGTAGCGCTGAGCGCTTCCGGGCGTGTGTCACAACGGGCGGGCCAATTAAGGCCCACCCACATAAAATGGCAGCGTGCAGCCGATCACGAGCAGCAATTGCCCCGCGCCAGCTTCCGACCCTCCCGCCCGACGGGGAGAAAATTCTCCCCCAGGACATTGAAAAACATAGCAGAGAGATTGGGAATGGATTAATTCAGTTAATGTCATTTTCTTTGCAAAAACAGAATGTGTGCTACTTGTTTTCCAGCTGCAAAAGAAGTATTTATATTCAACGCACCTCTAAATGGATAGTGCTCACATTATAACAGAGATAGCACATATGGGAATCCTGTCACTGTGATCCATTTGAGCAGAAACCCAAATAATTACTTATAATCAATCAATATCAAAAGGTTACAATCTCTGATGTTTACGCTGATCCCATAATTGGTAATCCGCACTGCCATGTTCCTCAGTTCTAACCAGCACTTTAAGTCACAGATTCAATAACTGCTCAGAATGTTAGTGTTTTAATGAGAATGCTAGCACTTCTTATACCCCTTGCTTGGAAAACTGTTATGATCCCTAGCTAAGGTTACCACTGGACAAGCCTGATCCCCGGGTAGAACCTAGCTTGATAAATCCATTTATTTTTGTTTGTTTAGATATGTGGAGAGGGGCTACTGAACAGAGTCACCAGAATCAGCTAATGAACTTTTAACAAAAGTTTAAAACATTTATTTAACAAGAAAAGATGAACTACATTACAATGCTCCTTCACCTACAACTATACCTTTACAGATATATGCAGATTTGTACGGATAACGCAAGTTACAAAAGCTATCTTATACTCTAATGTTTACAGTAAGTACACAGTCCATGTAAACCAATAGGCACTCTGTGGTTAGACATAGCACACGCTGAAACCAAATAACAGATGCCACCTCAATCAGATGCTATGGATCTCTCATCAACTCCTCTCAGACGCTTGTCACACCGTGAGTCAATCAGTCTCACTGAACTCCATCTTTCACACCAGGGTTTCCAATCTCCACTCTCCAAGACCACGGGCTGAATTTTACTGTTGGCGAGCAGGGGGCGGGGCCCGCTCACCAACGCGCAAAATGACGCGAGATGACGTCGGGGGGACCCCCCAACGTCATCCCGCCCCATTTAAATCTTCAGGAAGGCGAGGGCACAGTGAAATCAGCTATGCACCCGCCGACCTGTCAATGGCCAATTGAGGCCATTGACAGCATAATTAAAACAATTAAAGGACCTGCCCATCCAACCTTAAGGTTGGTGGGCATGCCAGGAGCCCCGGCAGGCTTCTGAAAAAACATGAAACCTCATCCACCAGCAGGATGAGATTTCATGTAGGGTTTAAAAAACTTTAATAAAGTTTTAGTGAAATTTATTAACATGTCCCATTTGGTGTGACATTGTCACATGAGGGGGACATGTTAAGGATTTTTTTATTTCTCTATTTTTAATGTTTGAACAACTTTCAGCGATCTCCGAGGCAGCACTTAGCCTCAGGGAGATGTGCACTCTTTCGTGCACATGTGCACTCTCGCTTTTGGAGAACCGCCCTCCCCACATGCACAGGAAGCACATAGCGCTTCCCGCCGGGCGTCATGCTGGGCAGGCCTTAATTAGCCCGCCCACTTAAAATGGCGGCGGGGCCCTCTTCTCTGGCGGGGATTGGCTCCCCGCCCACTGGAGATTGGGTCAGGCCCGCCCGCCCGGTGGGCATAAAATTCCGCCCCACATCTTGGATTCTTCTCCCAAACCGATGCTTTCTCTCAGACGCCTTCTGCAAGGGTTCACCTCCAGGTTTTCGAACTCTCCTTCTGATGTTCCTTTTCCCTGGGTCACCGCATGCATTCAAGCTGTCTTCCACGCACTCTCTCTCACTGCCTCAGCCGTCAACAGTACACCACTGCTTCACATGCCCATAGCAAAGAGTTACAGACCTTCATAGAAACTTAGAAAATAGAAGCAGGGGTAGGTCATTCAGCCTTTCAAGCCTGCTCCGCCATTCAATATGATCATGGCTGATCCTCTATCTCAACGCCATACTCCCGCTCTCTCCCCACACCCCTTGACGCCTTTAGAGTCTAGAAATCTATCTATTTTCTTCTTAAATATAATCAGTGGTTTGGTCTCCACAGCCCTCGGTGGTAAAGAATTTCACAGGTTCACCACCCATTGAGTGAATAAGTTTCTCCTCATCTCAGTCCTAAATGGTCTACACCGTATCCTGAGATTGTGACCCCTTCATTGTGACCCCCTTCAGCCATCTCTTTGGACCTCCTGCCCTCTTGTAAGCTGTTCTTGCTTAAAATCTACTTTCTACAGCTTTTGTCTCTTTAAATCTGAAGCTTGGAGCCTTTCTCTCTGCCCCTCACTTTTAACTTCACTTAACAGGACCTTTTTCAGGTTCCTGTCGTTCCTTTGACTAGAAGGTCTGTTTGGGACTTTCTCCTGTTTCATTCCCATGGATTTTGGGGTCTTTTCTTTAGCTTGGGACTTGCTATTTGTCCCTTTCGCGCCAGTCTCTCTCTGGCAGCTACTTTCAACCAATTGTAGCTTGGGACTGGCTATCTGTCCCTTCTAGGTGGCTTCTGTTTGCAGCTGTCTTCAAACTGAACTCAAAACTGCTCTTTCTTTAGTTTTTCTGTGTGTCTGTGGGAGGGACCTGCCTCTCTGGACCAATGTTACTCGGCAACAGTCCGGTTTCTCTCCTCTTGTTTATTTAACTTAGCTACAACAGTCATAAAACTCTCATTAGAAATGCAGGCATCTTTTTAAATGAAGCTAAAACTCAATTTGAGCTTTTCTTAACACACAGATATAGAATTACAAATCAAACTTAAACATTAAAGTTAAAACTCATTCCTAACACCCATAAATTCCAATATAACTTACTAAAACTGTCTCTATTTCATAACAAAACAATCACTTTAGAAGCTGACTTCAATAACCTAACCATTAGTAACCACTGTATTAAAGCTCTGTATCTAACTCTACAAACTAATTCTCTAATTCCCCATATGCAATTAAGAAATTATTTCCATTTTCTTCCCAAAGGCAATTTCTGTACCTGTTCATTTAGGAATACAAAAGCATGATAGAGGAGTTTTCTGACAGTGCTAGTTTAAATGCATAATTGAAATGATTGTCAGATTAAATAAGAAGGTTGTTCATTTCACTTCCAAATAAATGGCAGGAAAAGTAGAGGATGAACCTCACATAAAAATATTAAATGTGTGATTATTCCACAACGCATTAATTTTGAAATTATGTTTATTGCAGATTGAATGAATGGCATAAATCCTACTCCTTAAAACAGGATACATTTGTATAAATCTATATAGACGGTTGTAATTCAAATACATAATAATCCTCCTTATAAGCCACCAGATATATTTTTTAACTATCTTCAGGACTGCACCTATTACCCACCTCTTCAAAATCAGATCTTCCACACTTCGATACATACATAAAAGGAATAAAATAGATATTAAGAAATGGTGAGAGTCAGGAGAGGCGATCAAAAGTTTGCTCAAATACACAAGTGGAGAAATGGAAAGACAGAAGGATTTAGACAGTTTTGGAGTAGGACTGACACAGTTGAAGGTTCTACTTATTGAAAGACTATGGAGGGAATGCACAAAAGGTGAGAGTTGATGAACTGAAAGATGAAGGAAGTAGGTTACAGAGTTTAGGCATGGGTGAAGCAATGGAGGGATTTGAAGGAAATTTAAATTCAATGATTTGGGGAACAGGAAGCTAGGTAAGCATTCAGGGCTTACTGATGGACAGGCTGTGTGTGAATGTTGGAATTTATAAAGGGTGCAAGATAGGAGGTTGGCCAGTAGGGGACTGAAGAATTAAGTTGATAAGGAACAAAAATATTGATTAAGAGTTCAACAGAAGCAGAACAATGCAGGAGTAAAGGTGGGTGATACGCAGAGATGGAAGGCAAGTGGTCTTGGGTGATTACTAGGATGTGGGCATTGGACCACAGGTCTGGGTCAAATAGCATGCCAAGATTCAACCCAAGCAGCTGTTTGGACACAAGAATGGAGTCAGTAGAAAGTGAACAGAATTTAGGATGACAGCCAAGAATGATTCTTTTGATTTTTCCAGATTTTTCAATTTTTCCAGATTTTCAATTTTGAAATTTTGACTCACTTACGACTTGGTGTCAGACCACACAAAGGTGTTTGTGAAGTCAAGGGTCAGTTAAGAGAGGCAGAGCTACCTATCATCTGCATATAAAATACAACCCCATGCCTAAAGTTAATGGCACTGATGTTGGAATAAAATGAGAAAAAGGAGAGGTCCAATCATTATTCAAAAAGGGAGGGAGACAGAAAGCAGGAAACTACAGGCCAGTTAGCTTAACATCTGTCATAGGGAAAATGTTAGAAGTTATTATTAAAGATGTTATGGCAAGGCATCTAGAAAAATTCAGGGCAATCAGGCAGTCAACATGGTTTTCTGAGAGAGAAATCATGTTTAACCAATTTATTAGAGTTCTTTGAAGGAGTCACACGTGCTGTGGATAAAGGAGGACTGGTGGAAGATTTCCAGAAGGCATTTGATAAGGTGCCACATCAAAGATTATGGTGGAAAATAAAAGCTCATGGTGTAGGGGGTAACATATTGGCATGGATGGAAGATTGGCTATTTAACAGGGAACAGAGAGTAGGCATGAACGAGTCTTTTTTTGGTTGGCAGAATGTAATGAGTGGTGTGCAACAGGGATCAGTGCTGGGGCCTCAACATTTTACAATTTATATAAATGACTTTGATGAAGGGACTGAAGGTATAGTTGCTAAATTTGCTGATGACACAAGGATAGGTAGGAAAGTAAGTTGTGAAGAGGGCATAAGGAGACCACAAAGGAACATAGATAAGTTAAGTGAGCAGGCAAAGATCTGGCAAATGGGGTATAATGTTGAAAAACATGAAATTGTCCATTTTGACAGGAAGAATAAAAAAGAAGCATATTATCTAAATGGTGAGAGATTGCAGAGCTCTGAGATTCAGAGGGATCTGGGTGTCTGGTGCATGAATCGCAAAAGGCGAGAAGGTGGAAAGGTCGGACAAGTAGGCTTGCATTCACTGGAGTTTAGAAGAGTAAGAGGGGACTTGATTGAAACTTTTAAGATCCTGAGGGGTATTGACAGGGTGGATGTGGAGAGGATGTTTTTTCTTGTGGGAGAATCTAGAACTAGCGGTCACTGTTTAAAAATAAGGGGTTGTCATTTAAGACAGAGATGAGGAGAATTTTTTTCTCTCAGAGGGCCACAGGTCTTAGGAACTCCTTTCCTCAAATGGCAGTGGAAGCAGAGTCTTTGAATATTTTTAAGGCAAAGGTAGATAGACTCTTGATAAACAAGCGGATAAAAGGTTATCGGGTGGGGAGGTTACAACCAGATCAGTAATGATCTTATTAAATAGTGAAGCAGGCTTGAGGGGCTTTCTGCTCCTAATTCATATGTTCACATGCTCGTAGATTTGGAGTTTATGCTGCAAAGCAGGAAGAGAAGTTTTGTGCTGGCTACATGTTCAATAATTTTAATTTCCACCTCTAATGATACTTCATTAAAAACCTCTCTAAGCTGCATCATTATTAATTCTCGGATAGCATACAATCTGCACTGCGCTATATAAAACTAATCTGATACCACTTTCTGTTCTTCCTATCACCAAATTGATTAAGAAATGATTTTGGGTAGCTTCCTGTTCAAGTGCACCATGTGGCACTGTAGTGAGTCATACAGACCATGAAGGCCCTAACCGCCTCCTCTTCACCTTGGATGTCCAATCCCTCTACACCTCCATCCCCCACCAGGATGAGGTAAGGGCTCTCCCCTTCTTCCTTGAACAGAGGAAGGGCAGTCTATCACCAGAACTGGAGTCAGAGGCCCGAACAATCACCATCCACCACCACTCTCCTCCGCCTGGCTGAACTTGTTCTCTCACTGAACAATTTCTCCATAAACTTGTCTCACTTCCTCCAAATAAAAGGTGTGGCTATGGGTACGCGCATGGGTCCCAGTTATGCCTGTTTCTTTATGGGGTATGTGGAACATTCTTTGTTCCAGTCCTACTCAGGCCCCCTCCCACAACTCTTTTTTTTTGGTACATCGATGGCTGTTTTGGTGCCACTTCATGCTTTCATCTGGAACTGGAAAAACTTATCAATTTTGCTTCCAATTTCCATCCCTCTATCACCTTCACATGGTCCATCTCTGACACTTCCCTTCCTTGACCTCTCTGTCTCCAATTCTGGTGATAGACTGCCCAACAATATTCATTACAAGCCCACCGACTCCCACAGCTACCTCGTCTAAAGCTCCTCACACCCTGCTTCCTACAAGGACTACATCCTATTTGCTCAGTTCCTTCACCTCCATTGCATCTGTTCCGATGATGCCACTTTCCCAAACAGTGCTTCTGCCATGTCTTCCTTCTTCCTTAAGCAAGGTTACCCCCCAACTGTGGTTGACAGGTCCGACCCATCTCCCACGCCTCTGCCCTCACACCTTCCCACCCTCCCAGAATCATGATAGGGTCCCACCTGTCCTCACTTTTCACCCCACAAGCCTCCGCTTTCAAAGGATCATCCTTCACCATTTCCGCCAACTCCAGCATGCCGCCGCCACCACCACCAAACACATTTTCCCCTCACCCGACTGTCAGCATTCCGTAGGGACCACTCCCTCCAGGACATCCTGGTCCACTCCTCCATCACCCCGAACACCTCATCCCCTTCCCACAGCACCTTCCCATGCAATCGCAGAAGGTGCAACACCTCCTCCCTCCTCAACGTCCAAGGGCCCAAACACTCCTTTCAGGTGAAGCAGCACTTCACTTGTACCTCCTTCAATTTGGTCTGCTGTATCCGCTCCTTCCAATGTGGTCTCCTCTACATTGGGGAGACCAAACGCAGACTGGGTGACTGCTTTGTGGAACACCACCAGTCTGTCCGCAAGCATGACCCAGACCTTCCTGTCGCTTGCCATTTCAACGCGCCATCCAGCTCTCATGCCCACATGTCTATCTTTGGCCTGCTGCAATGTTCCAGTGAAGCCCAACGCAAACTGGAAGACCAGCACCTCATCCTCCGATTAGGCACTTTATAGCCTTCTGGACTTAACATTGGGCAGGATTTTACACGTCGGCGAGCGGGGGTGGGGCCCGCTTGCCGACGCATAAAATGACGCACGGTGACGTTGGGCGGAACTCCCGACGTCACCACGCCCTATTTAAATTTTCAGGTACATGTTAGGAAAATTTTATTTTTCTATTTTCATCTTTTTTACATTTACAGCCGAACTCCCTGAGGCTGCACTTAGCCTCAGGAAGATGAGTGCGCTCTTTTGTGCGCATGCGCCAAAGAGCGCACTCTCAATTTTGGGATTCCACCCCCCCGCCCGCACAGGGAGCACATAGCGCTTCCGTGCGGACATCACGCTAGGCGGGCCTTAATTGGCCTGCCCACGTAAAATGGTGCCGCGCCCCTGATTGGGGGTGCCGATCAGAAGCGCGCCTGTGCGTGCCCACCCTTCAACTTCGCCCTCGACGGGGGGGGGGGAAATCCTGCCCATTGAATTCAACACCTTCAGGCCACGAACTCTCTCCTCCATCCACATCCCCTTTTTTCAATCCCCTTTTTTCAACATTCATTTTTATTTTTTATCCACTTATTTTTATTTTTATTCATTTATCCGTGGTTTGATTCCCCTTTTTATCCCCCCTTTCTATCCCATTTTCTATCTTTTTTTCTCCCACCATCACCCCCTCCCCCGACCCCATTCCCTACAGGGCCATCTGTTATTTGTTCCATGTTGTTCTTTCACACAACGCTACCCTTGTTCTGCTATTATCATATTCTGCTTTCTTACCTTTCTGCCACTATCAGCACCTTTTTTAGCACTAACCACTAACATTAACACTCCTTTTGTCTTTTAGTTTATGACATCATTGTCAATCCCTCCTTTGTCCCCACCTATTGCTGGCCTTCTATCCAGCTCCACCTGCCCCACCCCACGTAAATAATATAAATTTCATCACATTTCCACTTCTCTTCAGCTCTGAAGAAGGGTCATACAGACTCAAAACGTTAATTCTGTTTCTCTCTCCACAGATGCTGCTAGACCTGCTGAGTTTTTCCAGCATTTTCTCATTTTTGTTTCAGATTTCCAGCATCTGCAGTATTTTGCTTTTAAGCTGCATTAGTTGTTGTCAGCTGTAGTATGATGAGGAAGCAGGTGTGGAGAAACTGCAACTGATCTCAGCACTAGACATCGGGAAGTAAAAATCTGTCAGAGTTCTCTCTTCTGACCACACTATCCAGTTACCCTGTTAAATGTTTACTTAGGAACTTAGTTGCCAAGACAAAACAAAAGTAATTCACACATGGAACAGCATTCCCTGCTGGGGATCCAACAAACCACCATAAACATATAATTAAAGAAAGAAAATGCAGGGAAAGCCACAAGAATTCTAATGCAAAAAAAAGACTTGCATTTATATGGTGCTTTTCATGACCATTGGACATCATAAAGCACTTTATGAAGCTAATTAAGTACTACAGAAGTGTAGTAACTGCTGTAATGTAGGAAACACAGCAGTTAATTTGCACTCAGCAATCTCCTACAAACAGCAATGAGATAACGACCAGATATTCTGTTTTTTGTGATGTTTATTGAGGGATAGTTATTGGCCAGGACACCAGGGATTACTCCCCTGCTCTTCTTCAAAACAGTCTCATGAGATCATTTACATCCACTCAAGCAGGCAGATAGCGCTTCAGTTTAATGTATTATCTGAAAGACGGCACCTCCAATGTTGCAGTAATCCCTCAGTACTACACTGGAGTGTCAGCCTTGATTTTTGTGCTCAAACCCTGGAGTGGGACTTGAGCCCAGGAGCTTGCGATTCAGAGATAAGCATGCTACCAACAGAGCCAAGACAGGAGCCTAAACATCAGGAAACTTGAGTCACAGTACAAAATTTTAGGAAAAATGCGAAGGCCGCCTGGGCTCTTCGCCTGCCTGCCAACCTTAACGTTGGACAGGCAGCCCTGACAAGTACTTTAATTAGCTCATTAATGGCCTTAACAGGCCTTTGACAGTTCGGCGGGCGCACAGCCGACTCCAGTGCGCGACCACCAAACTGAAGATCGGAATGACGTGCGGTGACGTCAGGACGCACGCCCAACGTCGCCACACATTATTTTACAGGTCCCCGCACGCCAAACAGAAGATTCTGTCAATGAGCTCGTTCACTATCTTTTAATTCTCTTGTTATTACTTAAAACTGTTGCTCCATCTTTGGGCTGTGAATAATGTAATTCAAAACAAAAATAAAAATACCTGGAAAAGCTCAGCAGGTCTGGCAGCATCTACGGAGAGGAACACAGTTAACGTTTTGAGTCAGTATGACTCTTCAACAGAACTAAGTAAAAATAGAAAAGAGGTGAAAACTATTACTTAGTTCTATTGAAGAGTCATATGGACTCGAAACGTTAACTGTATTCCTCTCCGCAGATGCTGCCAGACCTGCTGAGTTTTTCCAGGTATTTTTATTTTTGTTTTGGATTTCCAGCATCCGCAGTTTTTTGCTTTTATAATAACGTAATTCAGGTGGTCCCAACACAGAACCTCTACAATAAGCATTTGCTACCTAAATTATCACTTCCTAGGGGAAATTTACAACAGCAAAGTTCATTTATATTCACAAACTTTAATTTATGGAAGGTCTGCAAAAAACTCAAGTTCTTAATATGTTAGGTCAATTGCTGTAACCTTCATACCAACATAATACAAAGCCCAACTTTATTAGTTAGGACATTTATTCAATGTCTGTTGTTTCAGGTTCAAGGTGTGGAAGCTGCCTACTAAGTGGCGGGATATTTAATATCCATGTTTTATCCCTTACCTCATTATGCTGCATGTTTTCAAGCCTCTTTCCTAAACCTGCACCAAGGTTATTGTATCCCAATTAATGATAGCAATTCCAAATGTTGTTTCCAATTGCTGGGCTTGAAGCAGTATCTAGAGTTGCTGGGCACACTGTAACTATCCTATGAGCTACTTCTGCAGTATGAGCAACTGTGATGCATACACAGGACAGAAATAATATCATTTAATCGAGAATCCAGGCATTGGCATAGAATTTGATATATGTTAAGGAAATGATAGCCTCTAAATCATGTCAATGGTTGACATTCTGACACACATGCTCAGGTCCATCCTGCTATTGGTGTGGGCAATGTAACTGGTCCAGCCAACAAATATATGCTTGTACAACAACACTATATACTACTTATAAAGCTTGTATGAAAGAAGCATCAAAGAATAACAGCAGCACCAAAGCAGGGAGAGATCATTCATTCCAGTACCAAGCAGATCTTCCACTGGCTCAAATCAGAGCACAGGCTGGATGTCATAAACCACAAAAATTCCTTCAGTGGTTTATATATGAAAAAGAGTATAGTTCTCAGGGGAAAGATGGACAAGGCTTATTGAAAATGGGAAAATAAAAGCAGGAATATAAAGCAATTAGATTATGTCTAAATTTCCGGTCATAATTTGCAAGCAATTTTCCTGTTCAGTGAAGAAGTGGATTAGCTAAAGAAATAATCAGAATCAGCTTTCGGAATGGAATAATCATGTCTTGCAGCACCATGGGAACAGCTCAGTCCAAGAGTAGATCCAGCCGATTGCATAGAAATTTGTTTTACTGTCAAACTGATAGATTTAATTAAATTATAGAATGCTTGTCATATCTATTCAATAATTTTTTTGTCCATTATTACATATCATTAGACAATAGTTTTGTGATAAAAAGATGTTCTTTGCAAGCATGAGGGAAATCTGGAAGGTTTTATACATATCATGTGCAAATTTTTTTGTCACATCTAGCAGGATAGGATATTGGAATGCTAGTCTTTTTTACAACATTTCTAAACTTTGAGTGGGAAAAAAATAGAACTCTGCATTTTTCTATCAGTTACCAGCTGAACGTGGCCGCAGACATTGCTCCGAGATGTGGTAGGTGAAAGCATTGCTCCCCAGGTAAACAAGCCACAATCTCCTAATCATTATAGTGGTGCGTACTAATAGACTGCATGCACTGTAAATAACAAACTTTATAAACTTAACCTAACTGGAAGTATGTGGATTAACTCCACATATAATTGTCCTCTTGTCCATGCTTCCCAACATGTGCTAGCGTTCACTGGAATGCAATAGAAATAATCCCAGTTAGGAATCAGATTGACTAGAAGAAATGGCAATACATGTTGCCTACTGTCGTACCTCACTTCAAATCTTAATTTTGTAATAAACTTTCAAAGAAAAGCAAATAAATAGCATTTATCAGACTACCTGCTTTGGTTGTTTTCTTCTATTTGTATAAAGGATACATAATAATGAAACAAGGGGCACAACTTTACTCCCTTAAACAATGTTTGTGATCATGATTGAAATTAGATTCTTAGAGCACAGAAATAGTACATTCAGCTGATCAAATCCTACACTGTGTTCTTCTCCATGAGCTACCTGGCTTAATCCCATTTGCTCCCATACTCTTGAAATTCTTCTTTTACAAGTAATTATATAATTTACTTGGTAATTAGCTATAATCCACAAAGGATCATGAGGAGTCTGGACAGAGTAGAGAGGGAGAAACTATTCCTACCAATTAAAGGATCAAGAACAAGAGGGCACAGATTTAAAGTAATTGGCAAGCAATATGAGAAAAAACATTTTCACGCAGCAAGTGGTTAACGTCTGAAATGCACTGCCTGAGAATGTGGTACAAGCAGGTTCAATCAAAGTATTCTAAAGGGAATTAGACTGTTATTGAAAAGGAAGGATATGCAGGGTGACGGAGTGAAGGCAGGAGAATGGCACTAAATGAATTGCTCATTACAGAATGGCACTAAGTGAATCGCTTATTAGGAGAGCAAGTGCAGGCACAATGGGCCGATTGGCCAGATTCTGCACTGTAACAATTCTGTGATCCATTAGAGATAGACAGTTGGTTACAGTAGCTTGAGGGGCATCACTCCACATCAAGCATGGGGCAAGCCAAACAAGCAGGCCTCCACAAACAACCACAGCCAGTACTGGGTTTGAACCTATGCTGAAAATTGCCTAGGTATGTCCTGTACACAAAAAGCAGGATAAATCCAACCCCAGCCAATTACCACTCCATCAGTCTACTCTTGACCAGTAATGGAAGGGGTCATCAACAGTGCTATCACTTGCTTAGCAATAACCTGCTCACTGACGCCCAGTTTGGGTTCCGCTAGGGCCACTCAGCTTCTGACCTCATTACAGCCTTGGTTCAAACATGGATAAAAGAACTGAACTCCTGAGGTGAGAGTAACTGCCCTTGACATTAAGGCCACGTTTGACCGAGTGTGGCATCAAGGAGCCCTAGAAAAACTGAAGTCAACGGGAATCAGGGGGAAAACACTCTGCTGGTTGGAGTCATACCTAGCATGAAGGAAGATGGTTGTGGTTGTTGGAGGTCAATATCTCAGTTCCAGGACATCACTGCAGGATGTTCCTCAGGGTCGTGTCCTCAGCCCAACCATCTTCAGCTGCTTCATCAATGACCTTCCTTCCATCAAAAGGTCAGAAGTGGGGATGTTCGCTGATGATTGCACAATGCTCAGCACCATTCACAGACTGCTTCAGTATCTGAGCTCTGTGCCTTCAGGGAGCTTTCTGTGAACCCACCTGCATGCATGCGTTGACTTCTGTCCTTGCCCTCCTCCCCCCACAGACCTAGGCAGCGCTGAGCTTTGCAGCGCACAATTCATGCTGGCTGGCCATTAATCGGCTAGCCAGAGCGAAATCGCGGTCGGGGCCCGATCACAGGCAGCAGTCAGTTTTGCGGCCGCTCCAGGGGCCACCCGCCACATCCAGTTGACGAGGTAAAAACCCTGCCCCTGGACAATATCCAGACTTGGGCTGACAAGTGGCAAGTAACATTCGCGCCATGTAAGTGCCACGCAATGACCATCTCCAACATTCAATGGCATTACCATCACTGAATACTTCACTATCAACATCCTGGGAGTTACCATTGACCAGAAACTGAACTGGACTAGCCATATAAATACAGTGGCTACAAGAGCAGGTCAAAGGCGAGGAATCCTGCGAGGAGTAACTCAACTCCTGACTCCCCAAAACCTGTCCACCATCTACAAGGCACAAGTCAGGAATGTGGTGGAATAGTCCCCACTTGCTTGGATTAGTGCACCTCCCACAACACTCAAGAAGCTTGACACCATCCAGGACAAAGCAGCCCGCTTGATTGGCACCACATCCACAAACATTCACTCCCTCCACCACCGACGCACAGTAGCAGCAGTGTGCACCATCTACAAGATGCACTGTAGGAATTCACCAAGGCTCCTTCAACAGCACCTTCCAAACCCACGACCACTACCATCTAGAAGGACGATGACATCAGATAGATGGGAACACCACCACCTGGAAGTTCCCCTCCAAGTCACTCACTGTCCTGATTTGGAAATATATTGCCGTTCCTTCACTGTCGCTGGGTCAAAATCCTGGAACTCCCTTCCTAACAGCACTGTGGGTGTACCTACACCACATGGACTGCAGCGGTTCAAGAAGGCAGCTCACCAAGGGCAACTAGAGATGGACAATTAATGCTGGCCCAGCCAGCTAACCCCATATCCCATGAATAAATTTAAAAAACAGAAAAATACTGCGACAGAGGAAATCAGAAATAAAAACAGGAATTGTTCAGCAAGTGAGGTACCATCTGCGGAGGGAAAACATTCACATTAACTGATTTAGCAATCCAGCAAAAATGGAGAGCTCTATTTACATCAGTGGCAGTTCAGACAAACGAACTTAATAGATATGTCCAAGTCAAATGGCAGCAGTGTTTATGGACATATAAACATATGAAAATACAATTCTTAGTTTGCTTATTCTCTAAAGAGATGGAGAATGATGAGAGGAAACCAGCTGTCAAGCATAGTGAAAACAGCGATCCATTGTTAAAGGAGCAGATGAGAGGCTGCAAATTAACACTGCCATAGTTTTGGTAAGGACCGATGGCGCTAGATTTGGGGAGCAGAGATTAGAAATTCCCATTCTGATTAGGAAAACCATTCTTACAAACCTGATATATCCAATAGTGAAGCTAATAAGCAGTCAGCCATGGTTCAGTTGGTAGCAGGCTCACCTCTAAACCACAAAGTTCGGGTTCAAATCCCACTCCATGGATTGAGCACAAAAGTCAAGGCAGACACTCCAGTGCAATACTGAGGAGTGCTGCTGCCTGAGGTGCTGGCTTTCAGATGATGTGTTAAGCAGAGTCTCCAGCTGCTTGAGTGGATATAGAAGGTCCCATGGCATTATTTTGAAGAAGAGAGTCATCCTCAGGGACCTGGCAATATTTATCCCTCAATCAACATCTCAAAAAGCAGATTACTTGTCGTTATCACATTGCTGTTTGTGGGAGTTTGCTGTGTGCAAATTGGCTACCGCATTTCCTGCATAACAACAGTGACTACTTCACTGTACTTCATTACTAAAATGTACTTCATTGGTCATAAATCATTTTAGATGTCTGGTAGTCATGAAAAGCATGATATAAATACAAGTCTTTCTTTCACTTCTTTTACAAACAAACTGGTAAAATTCTAAACTGGTAAAAAAAAGTCTCCTTTTTTCACAAAAAAGTGTAATTCACAATTTCCAAAGTGATAGAGGTTAACTTTTCATGTCCATAATTGTTACATTAGAATAAGAATTAAGAAATGCAATGGCTAGATTTCACATGATCACAGCCTAGATACCTAAGTGCTGCGACTAAGCCAAGTAACCACTTGGTAACCCAGTCAGAGGGTCATCAGTTCAAACCCCAGCCTTACCCTTAACCTGGGGCAGTGCTGCACTGTCTAACATGCAATCATCATCATGAAACATGAAACCAAAGTGTTGTCTGTTTATTGGGTTGGCGTTAGAGCTCCCATACCATATTTCAAGGAAGTCAGGAGAGTTCTCTTGATGCTCTGGCTAAAATTTATCCCTCACCAATATCACCAAAACAATTTAGCTGGTCAGGTTTGTAGTACATTGCTTTGCATAAATCGGTTGTCTCACTTTTCTACAGTAATAGTGGCTACAGTTTGAAACTAATTTACTTACTGTCAAGTGCTTTGAGAAGATGTGAAAAATGTAAAAAAAAATGTTCTTTTTAACTTCAAACATTAGCAGAACAGCTGATCCAAATCAATAGTGTGCACAAGTAATGTATAACCAACAAAAAATAGTGGAGGAAGAAATATACAATTTATTATATCAACCACAAGATGTTATTTCTGTGCTCTAATGTCACTTAGAAACACAGGACATTTACAGAAGGGAAATCATTCAGCCCACTGTGTTTGTACTAGCCAAAAGAGTTACCCAGCCTAATCCTACTTCCTAACTCTTGACCATATCCTCTTGATTATAGTACAAGTTCACATTCAAGTATTTTTACATGCCATGAGGATTTCTGCCTCTACCAGCCTTTCAGGCAGAGAGTTCCAGACCCCCACCACCCTCGAGGTGAAAAGATTTCTCCTCAACTTCCCTCTAATCCTTCTACCAATTTACTTTAAATCCTTGTTCCCGAGCTACTGACCTCTCTGATTACAACTATTAGGGACCTTTCTACCCACTTTGTCGAGGCTCCTCATTGTCAACACCTCCATTAACTCTCCTCTCAGCCTCCTTCTTGTACCACTGCTGGTGATGGTGTATGTACGCCCGCAGTCCTGTTAGGGAGGGAGTTCCAGGATTTTGACCAAGCGACAGTGAAAGAACGGTGATATAGTTCCAAGTTAGGATGGTGTGTGACTCAATGGGAGTTTGTAGGCTGTGGTGTTCCCATGCATCTGCTACCCTCTTCTTCTCAGTGGTAGAGGTTGCAGGTTTGGAAGATGCTATCAAAGGAGTCTCAGCAAGTTGCTGCAGTGCAACTTGTAGATGGTACACACTGATGCTACTGTGTGCTGATGGTAGGGGGAGTGAATAATTAATGTGTTGGATGAGGTGCAAATCAAGCAGGCTGCTTTGTCCTGGATAGTGTCGAGCTTGATTGTTGCTGGAGCCGCACTTATCCTCCCTGCACTGTTCATAAAGAAAAGTATCCGATGTGTCTTCTAAACCACCTTACCTACTAGTTCTGTTATGTTCATGAATTCATGGGACAGGCACTCCAAAGCCTCTGCTCTTCTACACTTCTTAGCATCCTCCCATTTATTGTGCATTCCTTTGCCTTGTTTGCCCTCCTCAAAGGAAATGCTTCACACTTCTCCTGATTGAATTCCATTTGCCACTTTTCTGCCCACCAGATCAGTCCATTGATGCCATTTTATGGTCTACAGCTTTCTTCCTCACTATCAACCACACAGCCAACTTTTGTATTATCTGAAAATTTACAAACATATGAATTAGGAGCAGGAATAGGCCACTTGTCACCTCAAGACTGATCTGCCATTCAATAAAATCATGGTTGATCTGATTGTAACCTCAACTCCACATTACATTCCTGCCTACCCCCAAAATCCTTTTACCCCCTTGCTTATCAAGAATCTATCCAACTCTGCCTTAATAATATTTAAAAACTCTGCTTCCACCACCTTCTGAGGAAGGGAGTTCCAAAAACTCACAACCCTCTGAGAGAAAAAATTTCTCCTCTCCATCCTAAATGGGCAACCTCTTATTTTTAAACAGTGGCCCCGAGTACTAGATTCTCCCACAAGAGGAAACATCTTCTCCACATCGACCCTGTCAAGACACCTCAGGATCTTATATGTTTCAATCAAATCGCCTCTTATGCTTTTAAACTCCAGCGGATACAAGCCTAGTCTGCCCAAACTTTCCTCATAAATCAACTGCCCAATCCAGGTATTAGTTTAGTAAATCTCTTCTGAACTGCTTCCAATGCATTTACATCCTTCCTTACCTACCTTTGTATCATCAACAAATTTAGCAACCATACCTTCAGTCCCTTCATCCAAGTCATTTGTATAAATTGTAATAAGTTACAGCCCTCGCACTGGTCCCTAAAGCACACAGCTCGTTACATCCTGCCAACCAGAAAAAGACCCATTTATGTCTACCCTCTGTTTTCTGTTAGCTAACCAATCTTCTATCCATGCCAATATGTTACCCCCTACACCATGAGCTTTTATCTTCTGAGGTAACTTTTGATGTGGCACCTTACCAAATGCCTTCTGGAGATCTAACATCCACAGGTTCCCTTTTATCCACAGCATTTGTTACTTATACAAAGAAGCACTCCAATAAATTGGTTAAACATGAGCTCTTTTTCACAAAAGCATGCTGACTCTGATCACTCTGAATTTTTCCAAGTGCCTTGCTATAACATCTTTAATATTAGCTTCTAGCATTTTCCCTATGACAGATATTAAGCTAAATGGCCTGTAGATTCCTACTCGTTGTTTCCCTCCCTTTTTGAATAAAGGAGTTACATTTGCTATTTTTCAATCTAATGGAACCTTCCCTGAATCTAGGGAATTTTGGAAAATTAAAACCAACGCATCAACTATCTCAGCAGCCACTTATTCTAATACCTTAGGATGATGCCCATCAGGACCTGGGGACTTGTCAGCCTGCAGGTCAAACAATTTTCTCAGTACTAGTCCCCTGATGAGTGTACTTTTCCCAAGTTCCTCCCTTTCTTCCATTTCCCGATTTATACCTATTTCTGGGAAGTTACTTGTATCCTCTATAGAGAAGACCGGTGCAAAATACTGGTTCAATTCATTTGGCATCTCCTTATTTTACAATATTAATTCCCCAGACTCACTTTCTATAGGACCAACACTCACTTTTCTTTTTTAAATATCTATAGAAACTCTTACTATCTGTATTTATATTACAAGCTAGCTTTCTCTCATACCCTAATTTTTCCTTCCTTATCAATTTGTTGGTCATTCCTTACTGTTTTTTATATTCTGTCCAATCTTCTGACCTGCCACCTGTCTTTGCACAATTATATGCCTTTTCTCTAAGCTTGGTACTATCTTTAACTTTTTTAGTTAATGACAATGGTGGGTCCTCCCCTCGGAATTTTTCTTTCTCATTGGAATGTATCAATTCTGTGCATTCTGAAATATCCCCTTAAATATCTGCCACTGCATCTCTATTCATCTATCCCTTAACCTCATTTGCCAGTTCACTTTCGCTAGCTTTGCATTTATGCCCTCATAATTGCCCTTATTTATGTTTAAAATAATAGTCTTGGACCCACTCTTCTCTCCCTCAAGCTGAATGTAAAATTCAAGCTTATTATGATTGCTGCTAGCTAGGGGCACCTTCATAATGAGGTCATTCATTAATTAATTAATACCAGATCTAGTATAGCTTGCTCTCTGGTTGGTACCAGAACGTGCTGTTCTAAGAAACTATCCTGACAACATTCTATGAAATCCTCTTCGAGGTTACCTTTGCCCACCTGATCTTCCCAGTCTATATGTAGGTTATAATCCCCAATGATTATCGCCATACCTTTCTGACAAGCCCCCTCTTATTTCTTCCTTTATATCCCATCCCACCATTCCTTCAAGTGACTTCTTGCCTTTATCATTTCTCATCTCACCCAAAGTGCTTCTATATCCTCGTTTCCTGAACTTAGGTCATCTCTCTCTAATGTGCTAATGCCATCATTATTTAACGGAACCACCCCTCCCCCTACTATTTAGTTTAAAACCCTCGCTACTTCCCTAATTATGCAGCTCGCTAGAACACTGGTCCCAGCATGGTTCAGGAGTAGACCGTCCCAATGGTACAGCCCCCACCTTCCACAGTACTGGTGCCAATGCCCCACGAACCAGAACCTGCCCCACAACCAGTCTTTGAGCCGTGTATTCAGCTCTCTAATTTTATGTACCCTATGCCAATTTGCACATGGCTCAAGTAATAATCCATAGATTATTAGCTTTGAGGTTCAGCTTTTTAACTTAATGCCTAACTCCTCATACTCTCTATGCAGAACCTCTTTCCTAGTTCTATCTGTGTCATTAGTACCTACATGGACTAAGGCAACTAGCTCCTCCCCCTCCTACTCTAAGTTGCTCTCCAGCCCTGAGCAGATGTCCCAAACCCTGGCACCTGGCATCCCCTTCTGGACACTCACTCTTTGCTGCAGAGAACAGTGTCAATCACCCTTACTGCACTGTCCCCTACTACCACTACATTCCTTTTTGCTCCCCCCACTTGAATGGCTTCATGCACCAAAGTGCCATGGTCAGTTTGCTCATCCAGCTGGCAGCCCCAACTCTCATCCAAACAAGCTGAGAGAACCTCAAACCTGTTCGACAATTGTAAAGGCTGAGGCTCCTGTCCTCTGGGTCCCCATACCTGCCTCACTCGCAGTCACACTCTCCGGTCCCTGACCAAATCAGAAGACCCTATCCTGAGCTGTGTGACTGCCTCCTGGTACAAAGCATCCAGGTAACTTTCCCTCTCTCTGATGTGTCACAGTGTCTGCAGCTCAGCCTCCAGCTCAATGCCCCTGAGCTGAAGCTCCTTGAGCCACAAACACTTACTGAAGACGTGATTGACCTGGATCACACTGGCACCTGTCCTGTTATCCTTAACGCGTTTTAATTAATTACTTCATTATATTAGTCACTTATTTCTTTTCCTTTTTTATACATTTTATTAACTTTATCACCAGTTTAAACATTTGGACTGGAATAGACCTTAACCACTTACCAGATATTCACCAAACAGCTAGCTTCTTTCCCTGTATTAGAGTAAGAACCAATTCCTACAGGATGAAAAGGGTAGAAAAAGCAAAAGAAAAGGAACACCTCCCTCCCCTCCTGACCAAACTCCCCCACTCACCAACTCCCAAGTATGCACTCAGTTGAAAAGCTGCATTCGTTTGCCCTTATCTTGCCCCTACATTTAAGTCTAAATCATTGATACATAACATAAAAAGCAAAGGATGTAGTAATGAGTCCTCTGCAAACAACCTTCCAGTAACAAAAGCACCCAATCATTACCCTCTGCTTCCTGTTATTAAGCCGATCTTGGATCCAATTTGCCACTTTTCCTATGATGTCATGACCGATAATGCCATGTGTGAATTTATCAAAAGTCTTGCTAAAATCCATGTAGACTACATCAGATACACTTCCTTCATCAACCTTCTTTGTTATCTCCTCAAAAATAGAAGTTAATCAGACACAACATTTCCTAACAAATCCATGCTGACTGCCCTTGATTGATCAGTAAATGGCTAAACAAGGCCAGATCATGACATTGGCTCACCTACCCACTGGTGCTCCAGTTTCTTCTTAAACTAGGAGCACATCTTCACATGTGGCAGCAGGCATCCAAAATACAGTACGCACATGAATATGCACACACAGTGACACCCCAAATTCTAGAGGAACTGAGCACAGCTAATCGGGCTGTACACATTTCAAGTTCCTCAGTAAGGTGAGTTGCACAATTAGTGGTCAGGGTTCACTGGACTCTCATCAGTAAGTGAATAAGTATGGAATAGGGGAGGCAGTGGCATAGTGGTATTGTCACTGGACTGGTATTCCAGAGACTCAGGGTAATGTTCTGGGTTCGAATCCCACCATGACAGATGGTGAAATTTGAATTCAATTAAAAAATCTTGAATTAAGTCTGATGGTGACCACAAAACCATTGCCGATTTTGGTAAGCACCCATCTCGTTCACTAATGTCCGTTAGGGAAGGAAATCTGCTGGCCTACATGTGACTCCAGACCCACAATAATGTGGTTGACTCTTAAATGCCCTCTGAACAAGGGCAATTAGGGATGGGCAATAAATGCTGGCTTAACCAGCGACACATACATCCCAGGAACAAATGAAAAAAAGCCATGATTCACATTGATTTGTAGAGTATTGTACTGGCTCCAGTTTAAGGCTATTGAATTTACTGGAGTTCAATAGAGAAAAACAGAGGTTTTTGTTTCAGATTTCCAGCATCCGCAATATTTTGCTTTTATCGCCTACAGATAGAGTTTTATTCCTGGTCATTAAAATATCCACAGACAAAACTTGTCTCATCTGTTATCCCTTTTATTTTTTTTAAGTCCTAATAATGGCTTTATTTAATTTGAAATATTATTCATTCATTTACAATGGAATGCTGGGTAGAGTTCAGACATTATATCCAATCAGGCTTCTTTGGCCAATGACCTCGCCAATGTAAAACCACATTATAATTTCCGTGGCCACAAGCATGTTCCTCAGGGCATACTTTACAGTTTTTTGTTCGTAACTCCTGGCCTTAAATGATGCCACAAGACCCTCGAAGCTTTCAACAGCCACTGGGATTTCTCCAGGAGTTTGAGCATATTTCCAGAAGGTAGCCAGGCGTGGTTTAGAGTAATTAGCAGCAGCCAGGGCGAGCTTGGGACCACCAGTCACCACTTTCTGCACCAACCACCGCGCCACCTCCACCATCTTCACAATGTCACCTCTGGGAAAGACCCCGAGTCTATACTTAGATTGTTAACTAATAATTAGCAATTGAACTCCTATAACTGTTTCCTTCCCCAACAGTGGAGCAGCCAAATCTAATTGTGAAATTGTTATTCTGTACTAAGAGTTTCATACCAAATTCAGCTCGAGCTCCAAGTCTGAGTAGAATATTTTGTCATGTACTAGTGATCCCTATCCTGCACCCTCTATCACTATCAATATTACAGCTGTGCTTCAATTTCCTTTTCAATCAGCTTTCTATCCTCCAATCAAACTGGTAAATCCCAAAGTCCCAAAATTGTAGCCATGAAGAGGTTAATGGTTGAATTGGAAAAACAGAATATTCAATCGCTAAAGCATTGTACCTGAGTGCAATTAACTTGATGAACACTGGCACGAAGCCCAAATGACGTAGGCAGGATAAGTGACTCACTGTGATTTTCTTCATATCTAGCTGACGGAGCTGCAGCATATGTCGGAGAATCGTATGCTTGTACCATGACTCCTGAGCTATGGGATTGCCATCCAGGGTGACCTCCGAGAGTGATAAAGAGTCTGCCAGACAAGCAATGTCCTCAAATCTGCATTTAAAAAAAATACTCAATTAGGAAGATCCCATTTCAGGTGAGGTTTAAGTCAATGAAAGGAGCAATGAATTTCTATGAAATCGGAATGCATTAAACACTTACAATTTTCTCTAAAGATTAGAAAAAAATACTGTCTACAACTCTGACTATCAAGGAAGAGCAGAATTTCTCTACCATTGCATACCTGTATGCAAGTGGCAGTCATTCCAGTTTTTTGACAGGTAATGTCCCAAACACCACCATCACCATCCCTGGATATGTCCTGTCGACAGGCAGGACAGACCCAGCGGAAGTGACGGCACAGTGGTAGACAGTCGAGAGGGAGTTGCCCTGGGAGTCCTCAACATCGACTCTGGACCCCATGAAATCTCATAGCATCAGGACAAACATGTGAAAGGAAAGCTCCTGCTGATTACCACGTACCGCCCTCCCTCAGCTGATGAATCCTCCATGTTGAACACTACTTGGAGGAAGCACTGAGGGTGGCAAGGGCGCAGAATGTACTCTGGATGCGGGACTTCAATGTCCATTACCAGCAGTGGCTCAGTAGCACCACTACTGACCAAGCTGGCTGAGTCCTAAATGACATAGCTGCTAGACTGGGTCTGCGGCAGGTGGTGAAGGAACCAACAAGACGGAAAAACATACTTGACCTCATCCTCACCAACCTGCCTGCTGCAGATGCATTTGTCCATGACAGTATCGGTAGGAGCGGCCACAGCACAGTCGTTGTGGAGACGAAGTCCTGCCTTCACAATGAGGATACCCTCCATCGTGTTGTGTGGCACTACCACCATGCTAAATGGGATAGATTTCGAACAGATCTAGCAACTCAAGATTGGACCCCCATGAGGTGCTGTGGGACATCAGCAACAGCAGAATTATACTCGAACACAATTTGTTACATGAAGGCCTGGCATATCCACCACTCTACCATTACCATCAAGCCAGGATATCAACCCTGGTTCAATGAAGAGTTCAGGAGGGCAAGCCAGGAGCAGCTCCAGGCATACCTAAAAATGAGGTGTCAACCGGGTGAAGCTATAACACAGGACTACTTGCATGCCAAATAACATAAGCAGCAAACGATAGACAGAACTTAGTGATCCCACAACCAACGGATCAGATCGAAGCTCTGTAGTCCTGCCGCATCCCATCATGAATGCTGGTGAACAATTAAACAACTCACTGAAGGAAGAAGTTCCACAAACAGCCCCATCCTCAATGATGGGGAAGCCCAGCACATCAGTGCAAGAGATAAGGCTGAAGCATTTGCTACAATCTTCAGCCAGAAGTGCTGAGTGGATGATCCATCTCGGCCTCCTCCAGCAGTTCCCAGCATCACAGGTGCCAGTCTTCAGCCAATTCGATTCACTCTATGTGATACCAAAAAACGGCCAAAGGCACCGGTTAGTGCAAAGGCTATAGGCCCTGACAATATTCCGGCAATAGTATTGAAGACTAGTGCTCCAGAACTTGCTGCGCCCCTAGCCAAGCTGTTCCAGTACAGCCACAACACTGGCATCAGCCCAGCTATATGGAAAATTGACCAGGTATGTCCTGTACACAAAATGCAGGACAAATCCAACCAGCCCAATTACCGCCCCATCTGTCTACTCTCAACCATCAATAAAGTAACGGAAGGGGTCATCAACAATGCTATCAAGTGGCACTTGCTTAGCAATAACCTGCTCACTGGTGCCCAGTTTGGGTTCCGCCAGGGCCACTCAGCTCCTGACCTCATTACAACCCTGGTTCAAACATGGACAAAAGAGCTGAACTCCCAAGGTGAGGTGAGAGTGACTGCCCTTGATATCAAGGCCGCATTTGACCAAGTGTGGCATCAAGGAGCCCTAGCAAAACTGGAGTCAATGGGAATCAGGGGAAAACTCTCCGCTGGTTGGATTCTTACCTAGCACAAAGGAAGATGGTTGTGGTTGTTGGAGGTCAGTCATCTCAGCTCCAGGACATCACTGCAGGAGTTCCTCAGGGTAGTGTCCCTGGCCCAAACATCTTCAGCTGCTTCATCAATGACCTTCCTTCCATCAAAAGGTCAGAAGTGGGCATGTTCGCTGATGATTGCGCAATGTTCAGCACCATTCGATACTCCTCAGATACTGAAGTAGTCCATGTCCAAACGCAGTCAAGACCTGGTCGATATCCAGGCTTGGGCTGACAAGTGGCAAGTAACATTCATGCCACACAAGTGCCAGGCAATGACCATCTTCAAGAAGAGAGAATCTAACCCTCACCCTATGACATTCAATAGCATTACCATCACTGAATTCCCCACTATCAACATCCTGGAGGTTACCATTGACCAGAAACTGAATTGGACTAGCCATATAAATACTGTGGCTACAAGAGCAGGTCAGAGGGTAGGAATCTTGTGATGACTAACTCACTTCCTGGCTCCCCAAAACCTATCCACCATCTACAAGGCAAAAGTCACTCACTCCTTATATAGAATTTGTGTAAAAGTTCTGATCTTTTATTTCTATATTATACTAACAAAAATATACATTCTGGATAATGCATCAGCAATTACATTATCTTTTCCAGCAAAATAGACATCCTTCAAGTTATACGGGTCTCGTAATAAACTCCATCAAAACAGTCTGGCATTCTGAGCCTTAAACTTTTCTATGAAGGCCAGAGGATTAGGTCAGTATATATTAGGGTTTCTTTGCAGCCATGATGGACATATTTCTCAAAATGTTTTAGAGCCAGTAACAATCCCAGGGTTTCCTTTTCTATGGTAGAATATCTTTTTTGATGCTGATTTAACCTTTTAGAAAAGTATCCCATTGGCTTTTCTATTCCTGATTCATCATCTTGTAATAAAACCACACCCACACCCAAGTCACTGGCATCGATTGCCACCTTGAAGTGTTTAGTGGGGTAAGGGGCAGCCAACACCAGTTCATGAGTTAAAATTGCCTTCAACCTCTCACTGTTTCCTTCATCCTCGACTCTCCTTACTACCTGACATATCTATTCCTATCTATTGTGATGGAATACTCCCCACTTGCCTGGATGAGTGCAGCTCTCACAACACTCAAGAAGCTTGACACTGTCCAGGGCAAAGCAGCCCGCTTGATTGGTACCACATCCACAAACATTCACTCCCTCCACAACCGACGCACAGTAGCAGCAGTGTGCACCATCTACAAGATGCACTGCAGGAATTCACCAAGGCTCCTTCGACAGCACCTTCCAAACCCATGACCACTACCATCTAGATGGGCAAGGGCAGCAGATAGATGGGAACACCACCACCTGGAAGTTCCCCTCCAAGTCACTCACCGTCCTGACTTGGAAATATATCGCCATTCCTTTACTGTCGCTGGGTCAAAATCCTGGAGCTCCCTTCCTAACAGCACTGTGGGTGTATCTATACTACATGGACTGCAGCAGTTCAAGAAGGCAGCTCACCACCTTCTCAAGGGCAACGAGGGATGAGCAATAAATGCTGGCCCAGCCAGTGAAGCAAATGTCACGTAAATGAATTTTTTTTTAAATTTCCTCTGTTACATTGCATTAATTCAACATTGTGGCCATTTACATAATAACGGTTTCATCTAATCTCTCCACTTCACACAACCAATAATCGGACTTCCAAATTAAAGTCAGTCTCCTGCAGAACAAAGCACCACGAATCCAGCACCTTGTTAAAGGGCAGATCTCTCTCTCACTCAGAAGGAAACTTGTACAGTTACTTTCCACCCTTGTTTCTGGAACAAATGAATTCAATGGCATGTCTGTACTTGTAAGAGCAAAAGCTATCTTTGGCAAGCAAGAAATTTATATTAAATATAAATTATTAAACATATAAAATTTACAACAGCAATGAAGAAACATCTGATAAATTTCCAAATTACAAGTGTGTTTGACTTGGGAGAGAAACTTGAAGATGATGGTGTTTCTATGTACCGGTTTCCCTCGTTCTTCTGGATGGTAGAAGTTCAGGAGTGCTGTGAAGAAGCCTGGGTGAATTGCTGCAGTGCATCATGTAGACAGGACACACGGTAGCCAAAGTGCACCAGTGGTGGAGGGATTGTATGTTTAAGCTAGTGGATGGGGTGCCAGTCAAATGGGATTATGTCAAGCTTCTTGAGTGCTGTTGATGCTGCACTCATTTGGTCACGTGGATAGAATATCATCACACTCCTGTCTTCTGCCTGGCAGAACAGACTCATAGACGTTTACAGCACAGGAGGCCATTCGGCCCATCGTGTCTGCGCCGGTCAACAAGGATCTGATAACACTAATCCCATTTTCCAGCGCTTGGCCCATAGCCCTGGAGGTGGAAACAGGTGGAAACACTTTGGGGATCTTGAAGGTGAGCCACTTGCCACAGAATACCCAGGCTCCAACTTGTATTAATTGTGGTGATCTAATTTAGGTGTTTAAAATGATAAAGTATCTAATACAGTACAGAGAAACCATTTTCTCTGATGGGGAAATTCAAAACAATCTTAATATTAGAATTAAGCCATTTGGGACTAAATAGAGGAAGAACTTCTTCCACCACAAAGATTAGTGGAAATCTGGAACATGCTCCTCCAAAAGGCTACAGGTGTGGTGGGTCACCTGGAACTTTCAAGACTGAGACCAACAGGTATCAGAGGAAATTTTTTATTAAATTCATTCACGTGTCATTTGCTTCATTGGCTGGGCCAGCATTTATTGCCCATCCCTCGTTGCCCTTGAGAAGGTGGTGGTGAGCTGCCTTCTTGAACCGCTGCAGTCCATGTGGTGTAGGTACACCCACAGTGCTGTTACAGTATACAGTAAGGGGGATAGAAGGGGAGGTTTTGCAACTATGAATAGCAACAGTCAAAAGAACCAGAGAAATAGAATCACAGAATAGTTATGACGCAAGAGGCCATTCAGCCCATCATGTCTGCACTGGCTCTCCAAATGAGCATTATGACTTAGTGCCATTCTCCTGCATTTTCACCGTAACCCTTGCACGTTGTTTCTATTTAAATAATCATCTAATTCCCTCTAGAATGCCTCGATTCAACTTGCCTCCACCACACTTCCAGGCTTCTGACTCAGAAAGAAGTGGATTACCTCTGAGCCAAGGCTGACTAAACAGCTGAAAGCATGTTATTTTGGTGCAATATAATTTCATATTTGGAAAAGGCATGCAATGTATATCAATGCACCTTTCCTCATCAAGGATCTTGTCTCTAATGATAGTATACTTTTCAGCTTCTGGTATCATCCCATTAGTGCAGAGCCCTTCCTGCTTGTCATCAATTACAATCTCAGTCTGCATAGCACAGATAGATGCCAATTCAAGCTTCCATTCTATTCCAACACTTTGCCAGCTCCAGTTCCAGAACTGCTCCCCTGCTACACCAGTATGGCATTTTCTCCTTTTTCCAATAGAAGTATCTTTCAGTAAAATTGCCATTTATTGCAACATTAGGGGCAGTTTTATGCTGTGAGCCCATGCCCAGTAAGAACTTGATGAAAACTGCGAAAGTGCATGTTACACAGAGCCATCAGATTAGCCACAATCTCAATGAATTGGGCCTCATGGGGCCCACTCCTGTTACTAGATGACCTGTGCTGGATTTGAAACCAGGTCTCAGAGGTTAAAGGACAGAGGCTAAACTACTGTGTCGCAAAGAAATGTTCCTATAATTTTCTTCCCCCTCCCCGGCTCTTTCAAGCTATTTCAAGCTATTTTTAAAGTTCTCTATTCTTTTAAATACATTCAATAAAACACTTTTAAGCCTATGAAGGTCAGGACAACATAAAAATGGAAACTGTACAGGTATGCTTATACATGCTTCTAGAACTTTATGCTGCTGATGCCACACTCCAGCAGAGCTAAATGAATGTCTCATGGAGAAAACTGTAATCCAACAAAACTGATCCATAATAAGCATAAAAAGAAAAGCTCTACAGGGTTTAATGGAGTTGCTCAGAGATAGGCAATTAAGATGGCTACCAGTTTATTTGTAAACTGTGTTGTAATACTGTGTGCTTTGTAAACAGACAAATCAAAGCTTGCAGGGTTGTGAATTCCTTCTTTCATTTGACAGCCTGGTGTACATTTCATTTCCGTCATTTAAAACGCACCAGCCTGTATGCAGCCTCTTCTCTATATCATGTAGAGAACAATTGGACGAGGTCCTGGTTTCATTTTTTTTTATTCATTAAAAGCTACGGTCAGCCAAAGGTCAGGAGTGCTTTTATGGGTTGAAAACAGGTTTTATTACAGTGGACTTAAAATAAAAATCCTGACTTTAGTGTATCTGTCACTGTGGAGAGAGAGGGGAGATAAAGCACTACTGAATGCAATGAAAATAGGGATAGAAATATGCAGCTAATTTAGTTTGAAACATTATTTCCTCCATTTACTTCTCCAGCTGATTGTGCTATTACTTGGACTGGCGGGAAACTATGGGGATAATTTAATATCCATCCGCTTAATAGAAATCAGGAGGTGGGCAGTTAAAATCATTCGGCTATTCACCACCAGAAAGATGCCACGATTCCGCTGTTTCAATTCTGAACCTTCATTTATTCATTCATGGGGTGTGGGCATCGCTGGCTAGCCCAGCATTAATTACCCTTGAGAAAGGATGTGAGCTGCCTTCTTGAACCACTGCAGTCCGTGTGGTGGAGGAACACCCACAGTGCTGTAAGGGAGGGAGTTCCAGGAATTTGACCCAGCGACAGTGAAGGAACGACGATATATTTCCAAGTCCGGATGGTGAGTTGGGTGGACGGGAACTTCCAGATGGTGTTCCCTTGTGTCTGCTGCCCTTCTCTTTCTACATGGTAGTGGTCATGGATTTGGAAGATGCTACCTAAGCAGACTTGGTGAGTTCTTGAAGTGCTCCAGGAGGGGGCGATGACACAGTGCTTTGTCGCTATCGACTAGTAATCCAGAGACCCAGGCTCTGGGGACACAGGTTCGAATCCCACCATGGCAGATGGTGGAATTTGAATTCAATAAAAATCTGGAATTTAAAGTCAAATGATGACCATGAAACCATTGTCGATTATTATAAAAACCCATCTGGTTCACTAATGTCCTTTGGAGAAAGAAATCTGCTGTCCTTACCTGGTCTGGCCTACACATGACTCCAGACCCACAGCAATGTGGTTGACTCCTAAATGCCCTCTGAAATGGCCTAGCAAGCCACTCAGTTCTATCAAACTGCTAAAAATTCTCAAAAAAGGAATGAAACCAGGCAGACCACCCAGCATTGACCTAGGCACTGGAAATGACAATGTTAAACTCAGCCCTGTCGACCCTGCAAAGTCCTCCTTACGAACATCTAGGGGCTACTGCCAAAATTGGGACGGCTACCTCACAGACTAGTCAAGCAACAGCCTGACATAGTCCTACTCACGGAATCATACCTTACAGGTAATGTCCTGTCCCACCGGCAGGACAGGCCCAGCAGAGGTGGTGGCACAGTGGTATACAGTCAGGAGGGAGTTGCCCTGGGAATCCTCAACATCAACTCCAGATCCCATGAAATCTCATGGCATCAGGTCAAGCATGGGCATGGACAACTCCTGCTAATTACCACGTACCACCCTCCCTCAGCTGATGAAACATTGTTCCTCCATGTTGAACACCACTTAGAGGAAGCGCTGAGGGTGGCAAGGGCACAGAATGTACTCTGGGTGGGGGACTTCAATGTCCATCACCCAGAGTGGTTCGGTAGCACCAACACTGACCTAGCTGGCCGCGTCCTAAAGGACATGGCTGCTGGATTGGGTCTGCACTTGGCACGCCATAATATTCAAAGCTTTGGGCCAAGTGCTGGTAAATGGGATTAGGTAGGCAGGTCAGGTGTTTCTCACGTGTTGGTGCAGACTCGATGGGCCGAAGGGCCTCTTCTGCACTCTGTGATTCTGCAGCAGGTGGTGAGGGAACCAACAAGAGGGAAAAACATGCCTGTCCTCATCCTCACCAACCCGCCTGCCTCGTATGCATCTGTCCATGACAGTATCAGTAGGAGTTACCACCACACAGTCATTGTGGAGACAAAGTCCCACCTTCACATTAAAGATACCCTCCATCGTGTTGTGTGGCACTACCAACGTGCTAAATGGGGTAGATTTCGAACAGGTCTAGCAACACAAGATTGGGCATCCATGAGGCGTTGTGGGCCATCAGCAGCTGCAGAATTGTACTCGAACACAATCTGTAACCTCACGGCCTGGCATATCCCCCACTCTACCATTACCATCAAGCCAAGGGGTCAACCCTGGTTCAATGAAGAGTGCAAAAGGACATGCCAGGAGCAGCACCAGGCATACCGAAAAATGAGGTGTCAACCTGGTGAGGTAATAAAACACAGGGCTACTTGCATGCCGAACAGCATAAGCAGCAAGTGATAGGCAGGGCTAAGCAATTGCACAACCAAAGGATCAGATCTAGGCCCTGCAGTCCTGCCCATCCAGTTGTAATGGTGGTGGACAATTAAACAACTCACTGCAGGAGGAGGCTCCACAAACATCCCCATCCTCAATGATGGGGGAGCCCATTTGCTACAAACTTCAGCCAGAAGTGCCAAGTGGATGATGCATCTCGGCCTCCTCCAGAGGTTCCCAGCATCACAGATGCCAGTCTTCATCTAATTCGATTCAGTCCACATGATATCAAGGAACTGCCTGAAGGTACTGGATAATGCAAAGGCTATAGGCCCTGACAATGTTCCAGCATCCATTCCGACTGGATGTGGGCAGGACTGCAGAGCTTAGATCTAATCCGTTGGTTGTGGAATTGCTTAGCTCTGTCTAACTTGCTGCTTATGCTGTTTGGCAAGCAAGGAGTCTATGTTGTAGTTTTATGAGGTTGACACCTGATTTTTAGGTATGCCTAGTACTGCTCCTGGCATGCCCTCCTGCACTCTTTGTTGAACCAGGATTGATCCCCTGGCTTGATGGTAATGGTAGAATGGGAGACATGCCAGGCCATGAAGTTACAGATTGTGTTTGAGTACGGTCCTGCTGTGGCTGATAGCCCACAGCACCTCATGGTTGCCCAGTCTTGAGTTGCTAGATCTGTTTGAAATCCAACCCATTTAGCATGCTGGTAGTGCCACAGATGGAGGGTATCCTTGATGTGAAGACAGGACTTCGTTTCCACAAGGACTGTGAGGTGCACAAGATGTTCACTCCTAACGATAGCGTCATGGACAGATGCATCTGCTGCAGGCAGGTTGATGAGGATGAGGTCAAGTACGTTTTTCCCTCTTGTTGGTTCCCTCACCACCTGCCGCAGGCCCAGTCTAGCAGCTATGTCCTTTAGGACTCGGCCAACTCGGTCAGTAGTTGTGCTACTGAGCCACTCTAGGTGGACATTGAAGTCCTGCACCCAGAGTACGTTCTGCACCCTTGCTATCCTCAGTGCTTCCTCCAAGTGGTGTTCAACATGGTGGAGGACTGATCCATCAGCTGAGGAGGGGGTGGGTACATGGTAATCAGCAGGAGGTTTTCTTGCCCATGTTTGACCTGATGCCATGAGACTTCATGTGATCCGGAGTCGATGTTGAGGACTCCCAGGGCAACCCCCTCTTGATTGTACACCACTGTGCTGCCACTTCTGCTGGATCTGTCCAGCCGGTGAGACAGGACATACCAAGGGATGGTGATGGTTGTGTCTGTAAGGCACGATTCTGTGAGTATGACTATGTCAGGCTGCTGCTTGACTAGTCTGTGGGACAGCTCTCTCAATTTTGGCACTATTCCCCAGATCTTAGTAAGGAGGTTTTTGCAGGGTTGACAGGGATGAGTTTGCCACTGTCGTTTCTGGTGCCTAAGTCAAAGTTGGGTGGTCCACCCGGTTCCATTCCTTTTAAACATTTTAGCAGATTAATACAACTGAGTGGTTTGCTAGGCCATTTCAGAGGGCATTTAAGAGTCAATCTTATTGCTGTGAGTAGGGAGGACATGTAGGCCAGACCAGGTTAGGACGGCACATCTCTCTCCCTTAGTGAACCAGTGAATTAGTGGGTTGTTACGACAATCGACAATGGTTTCATGGTCATCAGTGGACATTTAATTCTAGATTTTTATTGAATTCAAATTTCACCATCTACCATGGTGGGATTTGAACCCTGGTCCCCAGAGCATTAACTTGGGTCTCTGGATTACTAGTCCAGCAACAATACCACTATGCCACCGCCTCCCCTTCATGCCTCCACCTCCCCCTCTCTGGAGCAGATAGCAAGGACTGGCAGGATCCTTTACATGTGCATGTCAAGTATTGATAAGGTCACCAGGACCTGAATGCAATTTTCACTGGTAACATCAGCATATTAGACAAGCAAAGATAATGAGAAGAGGAGCACGGTCAAAAGTGGCCCAAACAGGAGTGTTTCTCCAGCCAGCACCAGGAAATCTATAGCCTCCTCTGGCTTTGACCACAGCAACCACCCCACCACCTCTAACCTCTCCTCACCTTCTGAACGAAAGACCCAACAAGATGCTTCCAATTTTCACCCCTCCATCATTTTCACATGGTCCATCTCTGACACTTCCCTTCCCTTCCTTGACCTCTCTGTCTCAATTTCTGATGATAGATTGTCCACCAATATTCATTACAAGCCTACCGACTCCCACAGCTACCTTGAATACAGCTTCTCACACCCCGCTTCCTGTAAGGACTCCATCCCATTCTCTCAGTTCCTTCGCCTCCGTCGCATCTGTTCTGATGATGCCACTTTCAAAAACAGTTCCTCTAACATGTCTTCCTTCTTCCTTAACCGAGGTTTTCCACCCACGGTGGTTGACAGAGCCCTCAACCATGTCCGGCCCATCTCCTGCGCATCCGCCCTCACATCTTCCTCTCCCTCCCAGAACCACGATAGGGACCCCTTGTCCTCGCTTATCACCCCACCAGCCTTCGCCATTTCTGCCAACTCCAGCATGATGCCACCACCAAACACATCTTCCCTCCACTCCCCCTGGCGGCATTCCGCAGGGATTGTTCTCTCCGGGACACCCTGGTCCACTCCTCCATCACCTCCTACACCTCAACCCCCTCCCACGGCACCTTCCCATGCAACCACAGAAGGTGCAATACTTTACTTCCCCTCTCCTCAGCGTCCAAGGGCCCAAACACTCCTTTCAAGTGAAGCAGCATTTCACTTGCACTTCCCTCAATTTAGTCTACTGCATTCGCTGCTCCCAATGCGGTTTCCTCTACACTGGAGGAATTCCTCTACAAACGCAGACTGGGTGACCGCTTTGCGGAACACCTTCGGTCTGTTCGCAAGCATGACCCAGACCTCCCTGTCGCCTGCCATTTCAACACTCCACCCTGCTCTCATACCCACATGTCCGTCCTTGGCCTGCTGCAATGTTCCAGTGAAGCTCAACGCAAACTGGAGGAACAGCACCTCATCTTCCGACTCAGCACTTTACAGCCTTCCTGACTGAATATTGAGTTCAACAACTTTAGATCATGAAATCTCTCCTCCATCCCCACCCCCTTTCCGATCCCCCTTTTTTCCAATAATTTATATAGATTTTTCTTTTCCCACCTATTTCCATTATTTTTAAATGTATTTCCATCCATTGTTTTATCTCTATCTTTTAGCCTATTTCGATCCCTTCCCCACACCCCACCTCCACTAGGGCTATCTGTACCTTGCTCGTCCTGCTTTCTACCCTTAATGTCAACTATTAGCACATTTCTTAGCTAATATCACCACCGTCAACACCTCTTTGACCTTTTGTCTATGACATCTTTTGGCAATCTCCACCTATCACTGGCCCTCTATCCAGCTCTACTTGTCCCACCCCTCCTTAAACCAGTTTATATCTCACCTCTCTTCTATTTTTCATTAGTTCTGTTGAAGAGTCATACGGACTCAAAACGTTAACTGTGTTCCTCTCCACAGATGCTGTCAGACCTGCTGAGTTTTTCCAGGTATTTTTATTTTTGTTTTTGTTTTGGATTTCCAGCATCCGCTGTTTTTTGCTTTTATCTTAGAAAATTTGACAGACCAGCCGAAGGTCCACTGGCTTTGGCAGGAATTTCAGGCCGGAAAATCCAACCCTTTGTTTCTAATATCTTGTCTAAGTAGTCATTATGCATGAGGTTTGACAATGAGTACTGACTAGCCGTTTAATCTTGATCAGCCAAGCCCAATCTGATCCTCATCTAATGTCCGCACGTGCTGTTCCAGGAAGGATCACTAGAGACATATTAGGTGTAAAAACTCCTGTTGTTTATCCCCTCCTAATCCCCAGGGAGCTAGGTTAATTCTGACATTGCCCTAACTAAGATCAGCTCACACAACACTGAATGGGAACTGACCTGGCATTATGGATAAACTCACTATGTCACTGGGGAGGCTTCACTCCCAAAGTTTTAAAATATGTTAGAAAATCATAGAATGATACAGTACAGAAGGTCATTCAGCCCATCATACCTGTGCTAGCTCTGTGGTAACGCTATCCAATTAGTCTTACTCTCATGCTCTTTCTTCATAGTCCTATATTCTTTGTCCATTCACATTTGAAAGTTACTATTGAACTCCACCACCCTTTCAGGCAGTACTTCAGATCATAACAACTCGTTACATAAAAAAATGCTTTTCATGTCGCCTGATGTTGCCAATTGCCCTAAATCTGTGTTCTCTGTTGTCGATCCTTCATTATATGCATTCATGATTTTGAACACCTCTGTCAAATCTTCTCTTAATCTTCCATGCTCGAAGCAGAACAGCTTTGTCAATCACTCCACATGACTCATGTCCTTCATCCCTGGTACCATTCTAATAGGTCTCTTCTGCGCCCTCTCCAGGGCCTAATATTCTTCCTAAAATGAGGTGCCTAGATTTGAAAACAATTCTTCAGCTAATGCTTAACCAGCATTTCATGAAGATTTAGCGTAACTTCCCTGCTTTTGTTCTCTATTCCTCGATTAATAAAGCCAAGGAGGTCATTTTTTTTTAAACAGCCTTCTCAATTTGCCTAGCCATCTTCAAAGGTTTTTATACATACACCATCAGGTCTCTCTGTTTCCTGCACACCCTTTAAAATTGTACCATTTAGTTTAAACTACGATTCTCATTCTTTTCAAAATGCCCTCCTGAAGTCTAGAAGAGACCACACGAACATACGAATTAGGAGCAAGAGTAGGCCACTCGGTCCTTTGAGCCTATTCCGCCATTCAATAAGGTTAAGGCGGATCTGATTGTACCTCAACCTCACATTTCTGACTACCCCCAATAACCTTTCACCCCTTTGTTAATCAAGGATCTATCTAGCTCTGCCTTAAAAATATTCAAAGGCTCTGCTTCCACCGCCTTTCGAGGAAGGGCATTCCAAAGACTCAGGACCCACTGAGAGAAAAAATTTCTCCTCCTCTATGGCTTAAGTGGACGACCCCTTATTTTTAAACAGTGACCCCTAGTTCTAGATTCTCCCACAAGAGGAAACATCCTCTCCACATCCAACCTGTCAAGACCCCTCAGGTTTCAATTAAGTTGCTTCTTACTCTTCTAAATTCCAGTGGACACAAGCCTAACCTGTCGATGAGACAAGATGTCACAAGACAACCCGCCCATTCCTGGTATTAGTCTAGTAAAGCTTCTCTGAACTGCTTCTAATGCATTTACATCTTCCTTTAAATAAGGAGACCAGTACTGTACACAATACACCAGATGTGGTCTCACCAATGACCTGTACAACTGAAGCATAACCTCCCTACTTTTATAATCAATTCCCCTCACAGTAAATGATAACGTTCTATTAGTTTTCCTAATTACCTACTATACCTGCATACTAACGTTTTGTGATTCGTGCACGAGGACGCACAAATCCCTCTGAATCTCAGAGCTCTGCAACCGCTCACCATTTAGATAATAAGGTTCTTTTTTATTTTTCCTGCCAAAATGAACGATTTCACATTTGCCCACATTATACTCCATTTTCCAGATCTTTGCCCACTCACTTAACTTATCAATGTCAGTTTGTAGCCTCCATGCGTCCTCTTCACAATTTATTTTCCTACCTATCTTTGTGTCATCAACAAATTTAGCAACCGTTCCTTCAGTCCCGTCATGAGGCCCATTTTGAGGGGATAGCCCTTGTTGCCCAGCAGCTATTTGTCCAGCCGGGCTGGAGCACTGGGGAACCTCGGCACCTGGGAGTGTCTCAGGATGTAAGCATCATGGGAGCTGCCTGGGTACCTTGCACAGACTTGCAGAATCTGCATCCTATGGTCACACACTATCTGCACATTCATGGAGTGGAAGCCCTTCCTATTGACAAAGGCTGACCCGCTGGCGCCTTGATGGCCACATGTGTGCAGTCGATTGCAGCCTGGATGCAGGGGAACCCAGCAATCATGGGAAAGCCTCTGGCTCGCTCTGCCTGGCAGGCCTCGTCCATGCGGTAGTGAATGAAAGTCAATGCATGGCTGAACAGAGCATCTGTCACCAGCTTGACACAACTGTGGACAGCTGATTGGGAGACTCCACACAGATCACCCACCGACCCCTGGAAAGAGCCGGAGGCATAGAAGTTGAGGGCCACTGTGACCTTCAGCACCACTGGCATGAGGTGACCACCCACACTGTTGGAGCTGATCTCAGGGCCGATCATCTGACAGATGGAGTTCACTGTCTCCCTTGAGAGGCATTGCACCTCAGACATATTGAGGTAGCTGCATCACCACCTGTAACACTGGCAGCAGGATAGTGGAGTCTTCTGCGGCCCCGTCCGCCTTGCATTTCCTGTTGGCCCTGCACCCCTTGTGTCAGCGCCTATCCTCCCAAAGGTCACTCCCCTGGAGGCTGAAAAGGGACACCTGGCCTCCTCCCCTTTCTGGCCCTCTCTTCCTCCTCAGAGGAGGTGCCTCCAGTGGAGACCACAATCCCCATTCCCAGGGTAAGGGTAGGCTGTCTGATACCCCAAGGAAGGCCCCAAGTGGTATGACTCCTCCAGAGTCCTGAACTGAAGCCTGTTATTCCTGTCAAAGCAGCTCTGAAGCGAAATGAAGTTGTCCTGTTCACACAAGCAAGCAGCAGCAACTTGTGAGCTAAAGTACAAACAACTCGCATTAGTGGGCCCATTCACCCCTCTTAAGCCGCCCATGGATGAGGTTTTTGAAAGTGTGGCCTACCCGCCTGCCCGTTGTGCCTGTGTGACGCCCCGAAAATCGCACGGGCTGCGTAAAATCAAAGACAATTTGTGCCTCAAGGGCCTTAACTGGCTCGTTAATTAATGGCGGGTGCGTCTCCGTCTTCATCGTGCGTCCACCTAGCAAAATATCGTGACGGTGCGCAGTGACGTCGGGACACACGCCCAACGTTCCGGCGTGTCAGGCATGCACCCGCACGCTGAATGTAAAATTCTGGCCTATATTACTAGCTAGCATTCTTTCATACTCTTAATTTTTCCCTCCTTATTAATCTTTCTGTCATTCTTTGCTGTTCTTTATATTCTTACCAATCTTCTGACCTGCCACCTGTCTGCGTAATTATATGCTTTTGTTTTAGTTTGATGCTGTCTTTAATTTTTTTACTTAACCACGGATGGTGGGCCCTCCCCTTGGAATTTTTCTTTCTCATTGGAATGTATATGTTCTGTGTAATCTGAAATATCCCTTTAAATGTCTGCCACTGAATTTCTATTGACCAATCCCTTAACCTCATTTGCCAGTTCACTTTAGCTAGCTCTGCTTTCATGCCCTCATAACTGCCCTTATTCACGTTTAAAATACTAGTCTTGGACGCACTCGTTTCTCCCTCAAAATGAATTTAAAATTCAATATGATCGTTGCTTCCTAGGGGTGCCTTCACTAGGAGGTTATCAATTAATCCTATCTCATTGCTCAATACCAGTTCTAGTACAGCCTGATCTCTGGTTGGATCCAGAATGGGCTGTCCTCAAAAACTACCCGAAAACATTCTATGAACTCTTCATCCACGCTATCTTTGCCCATCTGATTTTTCCAGTCTATAAGTAGATTAAAATCTCTCATGATTCTTGCTGTACCTTTCTGGTAAGCTCCTCTTATCTCTTTTTTATACTCTGTCGTACTGTGTAGTTACAATTAGGAGGCCTGTACATCACTCCCACAAGTGACTTCTTGCCTTTATCATTCCTCATCTCAACCCAACCTGCTTTTACAACCTGGTTCCCTGAACTCAGGTCATCCCTCCCTAAAGTACTAATACCATCATTAATTAACAGACCTATCCCTCCACCTTTTCCTAAATTCCTGTCCTTCCTAAATGTCACATACCCTTCAATGTTCAGGTCCCAATCTACGTCATCCTGTAGCCATGTCTCTGTAATGGCTATCTGATCGTAATTATTTATTTCTATTTGGGCTATCAGTTCATCTGTTTTGTTTTGAATGTTATGTGTGTTTGGATACAGAGCCTTTAGTTTTGTCCTTCTATTATTTTTGTACTGTCTAGCCTCATCTGCTGATTTACTCTTAGATTTGTACTCTCTGTCCCTTCCTGTCACAGACTGTTTGTCATTTCCCATATTAATACCTGTCTCTCTTGCCTTTTCTCTACTCTTTGGCTTACCACATCTTCTCAAAGTCGATCCTTTGCCCCCACTATTCAGTTTAAACCCCTCTGACTAGTGGGGAAAAGGGATCAAATTTGGGAAGATGTGGTAAACCAAACAGTAGAGACAAGGCAAGAGAGAGATCCCCAAATTTGAGTTTGTTTCGCTCTTGCAATTTCGAGCACCTATTCATTGGTCTTATGGTCTGTATATGGAATTTTTAGCAAATGTCTGAGCATCCACATTTCAAAGGCCTCTATTTTCTGCCATAGATCTTTATTTATTGTCCAGTTTTCTGAGACATACAGAAAGTGTACAGAATATAGCATCTTTTGAGTTTTTTCCTTGTTACAAGCTTGAGTTTTCTTGTTAACATATCCTTCATCTTCACAAAATTACTTCTAGCTATCTCTATCCTTCTTCTGACTTCAACATCGCATCTACTATCTCTCACAACAGGGTTCTCTTTAATCTCATCTTGTACTCCACCAGACTGTGCTTTACCAGGTTATCTTCCACTTGCACTATACAACACCAAGCACATCCTCCACTATTTTTTCCTCTTTGCTTTCTGGAGGAAACATTTTATCTAGCAGCAATTCCAACTGCTCTTCTCCTATCCCCTTCCTGTACAGCCTCAGCACATGCAGCACCTATTCACTCACATCCTCTTAATCTCTCTCTTGTCACTAGCTTTGTTTATTCATTTTAACAATATAACTATAGTCAATGTAATGCCTTGCTTTTTCTCCTCAGCTCAAAATACTCCATCCTTCATGCTTTTCTAGCACCCTATACTCATTGCATAATTTTCTTCCAAGGATCAAAGCTATAGAATTCCTCCCTTCCTGTCTTTCCTTCCTCCTACAACACACAAATTTTTTAACACCAAATTTCCATATTATGTAACTGCAATTTCCTGATGTCCTTCAATTTTTCTCTTATTCTCCTAAATCTCAGTGATATTATGCAGAAGCCCAGGCCCTTCCCTGATGTCTCTCAATAGAATTCTCGGTAATGGAACTGCTAATGGCGTTAATAGTGAAACAGAAAGATGTCTGTCCATGATCAGCTATAAAATCAAGGGGTCCCATCTAAACAGTCCCCTAAATGGACAAATTTATTTCTGGTTGAATACATGACCTTCATGTGAGATAAACAATAAAGGTAACTTCAGATGTTATGTTGTTACAAATCAATATCAGTGCACACATTCAAAACTTAATTGGGTTAATGAGAACATTCAGATTAAAAAACTTTTGTTTCCTAGAAAGACACTCCTCTATAATTAACTGCTTTATAATGTACTCATATCCACATTCAGTGGTGATTGGTAATAAATTTTGCATATTAGCCACATCCGGCAAATTACAAAAATGGATGCACAATTTAGTCAATGAACATCTCATAAAAAATAAACAAACTGTGCAAAGGCAGTAAGTTTTGATATTGAAAGTAAATAATGCTTAAAGCTGTGCGTACTACAATATGCATTTGCATAACAAAATATGAGCATTTGTCTGTTGCTGCACAATTCCTAGTCTATGAATGCCCTTCACCGAGTCACTGGTAAATGGCTGCAGTGAACATACTCGGACTTAAATTTACCAAGCAATTAAAATTACTGCTTAGTATGTAAGTCAGTAATGATCCAAAATAAAGTCAAGCAAATTGGAAAAAATCATTAGCTTTAATCAATATTATCTTGTTAACTGTAATATTTCTTAATGACTGAAGTGCATCCAGAAAGGTGAAATGCAAAAAGGTTTGTGAAGGTATTCTGTACCTACTAATAAGAAAGGGTTCTGTACTTTAACAAAGTGAGCACATGCCTTTGAGAGTTACCAGTGCTTCCAATTAATAAAAAAAAGTAGTTCTTACCTGGATATGTTGTTAAAGCTGAGGAAAAATCTTTGGAGACGAGGTAATGTGTCTGCATCTCTCTGTAAAGCAAAAAATAACAGTGAGTCGTCAGCAATAATGTGCTTAGCATCCCAGCAGCCTTTGGATGGATTCCTGCAGCTCCATTTACTGCAGTCTTGTCACTGGTTTTTGCTTGCAGTGAGCAGTGCTTCCCTGCTCGTGGCTAAGCATTGCAGGAGAATGCTAAAATACAGAGATCTACTCAGGCTGATGAGCTGATGTATTTGCCAGGTAACGGGTAGGGATGCAGCTATTCTCTCAACGCATGGGCTCTCAGGAGGAGCAATCTGCTGCATCAGCATTTCAGATGCAGAAGGAACCTGAGTAATCACTGTGCAGTACCATCAATTGGCTTTTAAAACTGCCACTCACAAGCAGCTCACTCTTAAACTGCTGGCTATAGCTTCGCGGTACCCCAAAAAAACTACATCAACAAGTTTTTTCAGTGCCGTATACCATTCATTCATGTCAGCGGAGCTTTATATTTTTTATATTTAGTTCAAAAGAGAATGCTTCTGCAAGGAGTACAAATGGTCTATATAAAATAAATAATACATATAGAAACCAAGTAGCAAAGCAATAAACATAACACGCAAATAAATTCTGCAATGATGACAATACAAGGTTTCTTTTATAAACCAGATCTTGGCTGGATTCTCCAGGGAGAGTTCCAGCAAGGTGAGACTTACACCCGCCTCTCTGACAGTGCCATGAGGGTGCCCATCAATGCTCAGCTGCAAAATCCAGTGATGCTGCATCACCTAAGAAATTAAGCATTTAAAGGGACAGAAGTACCCAAAAGATTGATACAGTAGCTGCCTTGTAAGCCTCGGCACAGACCAAGACCTACTTTACATGGAATTTATAGCATAGGTCATTCGTAACAACTGATCTATGCCAGTGTTTATGCTCCACAGAAAGGCAAGAAAGGGGCAGGCCAGGACAGTCCTCAAAGAAGCATGGAATAGAAACTCAGGTTGAACATTTAGGCTAGGCCTCACTGCCCAAATAACCCTTCGCTCTCTGCTGCTATCTTGCACAATGTCACAGGAGAAAATTCTGCACAATGAATCTATGGATATTCAATATATGAATTAGAACATCCAGAAAGAATTCTCACAATTCCACACCATAATTACAAAACTAAATGCAATTTTAAAAACAAACCAGTTTTAAAAATTTTATGACCAACATACATTGGACTATGGTTGTACAAACCATGCCACTTTAATCAGAGAAATGTTCCCACTGCAATCAGTACCTGCAATTTCATTAAATCAATGATAGTTTAAGTCATCTCCCACAAACCTAGATAGGTAAACTAAAGCTGCGTTAATGCTACAAATCCTAGGACGTTACACTGCAAGAGTGCCAACTCAGAAGTTTTCTTTAAAAAATTATGACCAATTGATTGCTTCTTAGCTGTACTGGTCAAGTTTCATGTCAGGGTCACTTTAAAAACAAGTGTCACTACCACTCAGTGACTGCCCCAAAAACAGCACCAGCTGTTACACATACAAATTATTCAACAAGTGAGCACAAGAGACACTGCGGCTTTTACCCAAGTGACCCATGAGGCACCACGACATTTACCTGAGTGACCCATGAGGCACTGTGGTATTTACCCCAGTGGCCAATGAGGCACTGCGGTATTTACCCCAGTGACCAATGAGGTACCGTGGTATTTACCCCGGTGGCCAATGAGGTACCGTGGTATTTACCCCAGTGACCAATGAGGCACTGTGGTATTTACCCGAGTGACCCATGAGGCACTTTGGTATTTACTCGAGTGACCAATGAGGCACTGTGGTATTTACCCCAGTGACCAATGAGGCACTGTTACATTTACCTGAGTGACCCATGAGGCACTGTGTTATTTACCCGAGTGAGTCATGATACATGAGGACATCTGGATCTATCTGCATCCTCTAACTATTGAGATAATATGTTTCTTTTGTATTCTTCCTGCCAAAATGGACAATTTCACATTTTCCCACATTATACTCCATTTGCCAGATCTTTGCCCAGTCACTTAATCTATCTATATCACTTTGTAACCTCCTGATGTCCTGTTCGCAACTTACATTCCTACCTATCTTTGTGTCATCAGCAAATTTAGGAACCATACCTTAAGTGCCTTCATCCAAGTCATTTGTATAAATTGTAAAATACTGAGACCCCAGCAGTGATCCTTGTGGCACACCACTCATTATATCCTGCCAACTAGAAAAAGATCCATTGATGCCTACCCTCTGCCTCCTGTTAGCTAGCCAATCTTCTAAGAAAAAAAAATTCAAGACTAACTTTTCTATGCCCAAATCTAATTAGAGAATTAAAATTGATCCAGATCCAGCCCCTTGCTTCCAAATCACAATATTCCGGATTCAAGTCCCACTCCAGGGCTTCAGCACAAAAATCCATCCTGACACTGTAGTACTGTGCAGTACTGAGGGAGTGCTGCAACTGTGTTACGGACAAGAGAGAGACAGGCAAACTGTACTTCTTTTCTCTCACCAACTGTCTGCAAGCAGAAGGTGTTTCTTTTATTTCTGTTTATTAAGTTTTAACAACAATCATAACGAGTGAGAGTAAAAATTATCTTACAGTACAGCAATAATGTAATACACTTACATTTGGAAAAGAAAGAGAAAGAGAAGGGAAAGGAAAAGAGAAGTAGGAGGAAGAAGAAAAAGGAAAGAAAAAACCCTCCCCAGCAGAAGGTGTTCTGAATTATTTTTAAAGTATGTTCTAGCGTGTGTGTATGTGATCTAATTTACTAATAGCAGTCCCTGCCTGCCCTGCTGCACTACCTATTGGGGTGTCCTTCTGGGGACTACTCCTACAGAGCCCAATTAGACCCACGGATTCCCTTTCAACCTCCAGCATTCAGGTCTGGAGTGTCCTATTTTACTACAATGGGAATACACCGGTCTCCAGTGTCCTCCTTCCAGGTTATAGGAGGACTTCTCGCTCCCTCATTTGCACTTTCTTTTCTAGGTGTAGCCCCCTTTATATCCACATCACCTTTCTTGTCTTTCTAATAGTCATGGGGATGGTTTGGGAAAGGTCTGTTTGAGTTTCTAGGCCTATGGATGAGGTCATAGCTGTTTGCTGTGACGGCTGCCTCCCTGGCCATGAGGATTCTCTGCTCCACCAAGTTGGAGGGTAAGCAGCTTTTAAATTCCTCCAGCAGTATCAAGTTGTGCAGTCCCTCATAGGTATGCTGTATTTTTGATGAGCAGGCCCACCAGTCAAACGTGATTTGCTTCAACCATTCGAGCTTGATTTAGGTCTGCGTGGGTTTCTTACGAGAATTCCGGAAATGCTGGTGATATGCCTCCAGGACTATCTCATAGGCACCAAGCATGGCAGCCTTGGTCAGTTCATTATTAGAGGACACGTCAAGAGTCAGCATGGAACAGACCTCTTGGGCTCTCCCTGATAGCTGCCCTTGAATTAAGAAAGACCAGATATCTGATGGCCATTTTGGCTGTCCTGCTACTTTCTCAAAAGTGGTGAAAAAGGATTCCACATCACTCTCTAGCATACTTAAGGGTCTCAGAGGCTGGTTCTGGGGTAGGGGAATAGGGACTGTACCAGATAGAGAGAGGTTTTCCCTCGCAGGTTCCAACTGTTTGGTCTCTCTCTCTCTCTCCCTTTGAGCCGCTAACTCCACTTCCAATTTTCTGTGCTGGAATTCTTATTTCTCCCTTTCTCTCTCTCTTTCCCTCTCCTGAGCTTCGCTTTTTCTCTTTTCCTTTCCTTTTCCCTTTCCCTCTATTTCTCTCTCTTTCCCTCTACTGAGCTTCCCTCTCTCTCTCTCTCTCTTTCTCTCTCATGAAGCTCTAGCTGCATTCTGAGCTTATCCGGCTCAAATTTGGCTAGGGGAAGGGGTTGAGAGTCAGGGTTGAACTCCTCATCTACCTCCTCTGGTTGATAAGTGAGGTCCAAATGCACGACCGGCAACTGGATCAGTTCACTTCTTTTCACCTTACTGATTAGTTCAAAAAGAAAAGAGTTAACAAAGTGAGCATTGGTCCTATAGAAAGTGAATCTGGGGAATTAATAATGGAAAATAAAGAATTGAACTGGTATTTTACGTCTGTCTTCACTATAGAGGGTACAAGTAACATCTCAGAAATAACTGTAAATCAGGAATTGGAAAGGAGGAACTCAGGAAAATTACAATCACCAGGGAAGTGGTACTGAGAAAATCATTGCAGCTGCAGGCTGACAAGTCCCCAGGCCATGATGGACTTTATCCTCGGGTCTTAAAAGAAGGGGCTAGTGAGATAGTTGATGCGTTGGTTTTAATTTTCCAAAGTTCCCTAGATTCAGGGAAGATTCCAATAGATTGGAAAATAGCAAATTTAACTCCTTTATTCAAAAAAGTAATGAGGCAGATGGCAAGAAACTACAGGCCAGTTAGCTTAACATCTGTCATAGAGAAAATGTCAGAGGCTATTATTAAAGATGGTCCAGCAGGGCATTTGGAAAAATTCAAGGTAATCAGGCAGAGTCAAACATGGCTTTGTGAAAGGAAAATCGTATTTAACTAATTTATTGGAGTTCTTTGAAGAAGTAACATATGCTGTGGATAAAGGGGAATTGGTGGATGTACTGTATTTAGATTTCCAGAAGGCATTTGATAAGGTGCCACATCAAAGGTTATTGTGGAAAATAAAAGCTAATGGTGTAGGGGTTAATATATTGACATGATGGAAGATTGGCTAGCTAACAGAAAATAGAGGGTAGATATACATGGGTCTTTTTCTGGTTGGCAAGATGTAATGAATGGTGTGCCACAGGGATCAGTGCTGCGGCCTCAAGTTTTTACAATTTATATAAATGACTTGGATGAAGGGGCCGAAGTTATGGCTCCTAAATTTGTTGATGACACAAAGATAGGTAGGAAAGTAAGGTGTGAAGAGGACACGAGAAGGCTAAAAGGGATAGAGATAGGTTAAGCGAGTAGGCAAATACCTGGCAATTGCAGTATATTATGGGAAAGTGTGAAATTGTCCATTTTGGGTGGAAAAATAAAAAAGCATAATACCTAAATGGTGAGAGATTGCAGAGATCTGAGATGCAGAGGGATCTTGGGGTCCTTGTGCATAAATCACAAAAGGCTAATATGCAGGTACAGCAAGTAATTAGGAAAACTAATGGAATGTTATCATTTATTGCGAGGGGAATTGAAAACAAATGCTTCAGTTATACAGGGAATTGGTGAGGCCACATATGGAGTACTGTGTACAGTATTTCCTTATTTAAGGAAAAATGTAAATCTGTTGGAAGCAGTTCAGAGAAGGTTTACCAGACTAAGACCTGGATTGGGTGGGTTGTCTTACGAGGAAAGGTTGGACAGGCTAGGCTAAATATGGAGTTTAGAAGAGTAAGAGGCGACTTGATTGAAACATATAAAATCCTGAGGGAACTTGACAGTGTTGACGTGGAGAGGATGTTTCCTCTTGTGGGAGAATCTAGTACCAGGGGCCACTGTTCAAAAATAAGGGGGCACTTATTTAGGACAGGGATAAGGAGAAATTTTTTTCTCTCAGAGGATTGAGAATCTTTGGAACTCTCTTCCTTAAAAGGCGGTGGAAGCAGGGTCTTTGAATATTTTTAAGGCAGAGGTAGATAGAGTCTTGATAAGCAAGGGGGTGAAAAGTTATTGGGGTTGATGACAATGTGGCATTGAGGTTACAATCATATCAGCCGTTACCTTATTGAATGGCGGAGCAGGCTCGAAGGGCTGAGCGGCCTACTCCTGCTCCTAATTCATATGCTCATATATTCGTAACTACCTCCCAACTACAGATTTCAGTTGAACTGTGCAATGTTTCACCATTTAAATCTCCTTGTTTTACCTACATCTGTGCATCAAAAGTTGCTGTTTTCTTAGTGTTAGGGGGAGGGAATTTGCTGCGGTAACTTCCTTGTGTTTTAAAAATCGTTCCAGCCATGGAATTTTTCCTTCTTGGTTTCCAATTGGTTCTTTATGTATCGTATTCGGCTCAAGTCTTAGATTTGGACTCTGGTCAAATTTGTGGTCTTGCTTGATCAACTTCTGGTTTGCTTGTAATGGATCTATTCTGGACCTGAGCTCCCGATTTCTGTAATGGACAGGAGAGAGACGGGCAAACCATACTTCGTTCCGCTCATCAGCAGGTGCTTTGAGTTATTTTTGAAGTATGCTGTGGTGTGTTTTCCCAAACCCCTCGGTTTGTGTGATCCAATTTACTAATAACTCACAGCAAACTTGCATTATGATTAACTCAGAAGGTTAGTTTATTTCACATTCAAAACCCAGGGAAGAGTGTCCGCAACTTCCCACTCCACTACACACACACAAGAAGAGGGGATAGAAAAGAGGAGTTTTACAACAATGTACAAGAACCACAGAAATGAATATTAGTTCACGTGATTTCCAGAATCCGAGAAGTCAAAATCCAGAGGGCATTTCCTTCATGGCTGAGTTCAGTCCTGATGAGTTTCTGATTGGAGAAGACAACACGAAAATCCTTTAAACAAATGGTGCTGTTATACAATGGGTTCTCTGTGCTTAGATCACTTGGCAGGTGTTGAGCAGGGACTTTAAAAATCAGGCAGGCTTCATGGAGTTAAGAGATGGTAACCAACTGCTTGCTCAACCGGGCTGCTAGAGTCCTTTCCAGTTGATGTTAAAACAGCAGTCTGCCTTTGAGGCTGAAGATGTAATGTTAAAACTGTCCAAAAAGCCAGAGGCTTGGGTGGTGTAACATGGTCCATTAAGGGTTAACTGCAGCTTAACAATCAGTTTCTTTGCTTCTAGCCGAATGCTATCGTTCCCCCTTAGGAAACAGACTAGGTGGCTATTAGCAACTCTTCCAGTATAATGGGCTTCGATCTACCCCTTTTGTGGTAGTTCAGATTGGGGAGCCAGTTCGTCTGCGCTTCCTCAGCTTTCGTTGATTACAAGGGATCTGTACAATGAGGTGTGAGATTCCACAGGCTGACAGAGGAATTCTTTTGTTCTTGTAACTTCTAATGGCAGCTTCAGAACAAAGGGCCAATCCTGTGGTCATGTGACTTGTAGCAGCCATCTTTTTTTAGTTCCGCAGAAAGTCATTTTTTTAAACATGGCAAAAGAATAAAGTTTTGGATTTCTTGCCAAGTCATATGGACCCAACAGCTGTCAGAGGTGCCGTCTTTTGATGAGATGTTAAACCGGGACCCCATTTGCCTGCTCGGGCAATGTAAATGATGACATGGTACCATTTTGATAAGGAAGCAGGGGGGTTATCTTTAGCGTACTGGCCAGTATTTATCCCTCAATCAACATCAGAAAAAGGTTATCAGGTCATTGTCACATTGTCGTTTGTGGAGCTTGCTATGAGCAAATTGGCTGCTATGTTTCCTGTGTTACAACAGTGTCTACACTTCAAAAGTACTTAATTGGCTGTAAAAGCACTTGGAGATGTCCAGAGGTTGTGCAATTCTTTCTTTGAGTGCTTTGTAATGTCCTGTGGTTCTGAAAGCACTATATAAATGCAAGTCTTTTTACCAGGGTACACCATTTCCAACGCTTTTCCAATCCAAGCAACATCCATCTACTCTAATTCTGTGCCCTGTCCACCAACTAGTTTTCTGTGCATGCTCACTTGCTCACTTACATCAGAATTTTTCTAACAAGCCTCTTGTGAGACGTTTTGTCAAACACCTTATTAAAATATGAATACAGTGCCAGCTACTGCATTTTTTTATCTGCTAGTCATTTTCTAAGAAAACTTTTAAATCTGTGAAGAATGACATGCCTTTAATGTGTGCAAGTTGTTCTTGAATAACCTATGCATTTATAAATTTTCTTTTGGAATTATGAATTCTAAGATTTTGCCCATAATTGATGTTGGACTAATGAGCTATTACTTCATCACTTTGTTACACTTTTTCAACAAATGTTTAACTTCTCCAGTTGCACAGCACATATAAGGAAGGTTGAACAATTACGCCTGGAGTCATTGCCAACTCCTCTGACTGTTTTTCCAAACAATCTAGAATACATACCATCACAACCAATGATTTATCTACCTTGAATTCTCCTACTTTGTTCAGAACCAATTTCTGTTGTACTGTTACCTTTACACAGCTGTTACATATACTCGTCTAATACATTTGCATTTTCGTTTCCGTCATTTGTTAAAACTGACGAAAACATTTCAATTGCACGACCATACAATAAACTTATCTATAGTGTGTAATTGGTGCTTGCAGAAGCATGACAAAGATTTTAATTTAAGAAATGTTGATAGAGGTTGAAATCTAAATAATGAACCTTCTCTGAAGGCAGCTACTTGGCTGCTGTTTGTCAATGCGAGGATTGGCTGGCAGTATTGTATAAAGAAATACATTTGCAGGGAAAAAGTAGTAACCCTTTATTAAAGTCATAAAACTAATGATCTTTCCCAATAAATATCTAAGGCCCAATACCCCTCCCAAAGATTGTGCAGATAGTAAGGATTGTGCAGTTTGTAAACTTACAACTCACAGCACCAGCGAAAAGCAAATTAGCTCTCCAAAATGTTATTCAATTCAGAAGTAAACAAAGCAATGCCATTTCAGTTAAAACTAAAAAAATAGAATTGGAGCCTATTATGTAGAATATAAAGAACAGATATAGGCCATTTAACTCAATTAATCTATGCTCGCGTTTCTACTCCACCAGTCTCTTCCCATTCCATCTCCCTCATCTCAGCATTTCAACATATCCTTCGATTTTTGCTCATATATTGGTCTGGTTTCTTTTTAGGAACACAGGAACGTAGGAGAAGTAGGCCATTCAGCCCATCGAGCCTGCTCCACCATTCAATTAGATCGTGGGTGATCATCTACCCCAATGCCACTTTCCCACACTATCCCCATATCCCTTGATGTCATTAGTATACAGAAATATATTGATTTCTGTCTTGAACATGCTCAATGATTGAGCTTCCAAAACTCTCTGGGATAGAGAATTCTGAAGCTTTCAAAGAAAGTATTTAAGCTATTTGCTTAATACGCTTTTCCATTTTCTAAATACTCTGTGAGAAAATAAATTTCCCCTTATTTTCCTATTGGATTTCTTAGTAATTATTTTGTGAATTGCTAAAAGAAGAGACATACTATCGAAGCTTTTTTGTCTTGTACTCATCAGGACAGCTACGCAAGATAAACCAACAGTAAAGGGAACAACAATTTATACTGCATGAGAGTGCTGATTGGTTGGCAAGTGCACACTGATTGGTTGCCACGGAGAATGCAGCAGGGAACAGTTAACTGTTAACTGTCAACCTTTTTTCCAAATTCAAATCAGGCAGGTCAACTCTGATTCATCAAGGCATTGCCTTGGGGAACGAACCAGGGAATGGCGGTCCCCCAAGCTTTTGTTTAGTTGGAAAAGGTGTAATGCATGGACATGCTCCTTCTGTCTGCAAAGGACAGAGCCCTATGTGTGAACATATGTGGCTTCTAGCATGCGTAAGTCAGCCATATTGCGAGCCCAACTGATAATCTTGAATTGGTTTTCAGTGTAATTCTTAGCACAATCAGGATTGTTTAGTAAATGCTGTCCAATCATAGAATCACACCTAATGTTGGGCACTATATTTTGAGTTTTGCATGCATAGGCTGGTTGGGTATGGTCAGTACTTTGCCTGTTTGATTTCTGTCTTGAACATGCTCAATGAATAAGCTTCCACAGCCCTCTGGGATAGAGAATTCTGAAGATTTCAAAGAAAGCATTTAAGCTATTTGCTTAATTCACCTTCTTTCCATTTTCTAACTACTCTCCAGGAATTTAAATTTCCCCTTATTTTCCTAGTGGGTTTCTTAGTAATTATTTTGTGTATTGCTGAAAAAAAGAGATATACTATCGAAGCTTTTCACTTTGCATTCATCAAAACAGCTATGCAAGATAAACCAACAGTAAAGGGAACAACAATTCATACTGCATGAGGAGAGAGTGCTGATTGGTTGGCAAGTGGACTCTGATTGGCAGAGGCTGAAGGGACATGCTGTTTGATACGATCCACCAGTCGTTGGGACGCACAGCCTACATACCTGGCATGGCAGTTAACTATTCTCTGCTGCATTCTCCATGGCAACACCTCTACTAATCAGAGTCTATTTGCCAACTAATCAGCACTCTCTTTTCATACAGTATAAATTGTTGTTCCCTTTACTGTTGGTTTATCTTGCGTAGCTGTCCTGATGTGTGCAAGACGAAAAGCTTCGATAGTATGTCTCTTTTTTCAGCAATACTCAAATTCTGTACTACCAAATTATCTTGTATTGATTGATTCTAGTTTTGGATTTTCCCACAAAATATTTTCTCCAGCAGACGATCGCAAACTGGTTTCAAGACTTCTGGCCTTCTTGCCATATTGTCTGCTCAAGCCATCAAGCACACCTGACACCAGCGGGCACAGACGATTCTGCCAGTTGTTACAAATAAAGCAAAAGGAACAGCGAAACTCGCAAAGAACATTGAACTAGCTATACTAAATCATCTGAACTTGGTAGGTGGGGGCAAGGAATGTCTCAGACATGATGGATCATAGTTCAGAAAGTAGTGAACAGCTGAGCAGAACAAAAATTTGTTAATACAGAAGCCAGGAACAGAGAGGTATTGAGGTCAGTGATAGGAAACCTTGATGCGGAAGAAATATCAGAAACATGATTGGCTCCATACTATGGCAACCAGTAAACATTGGAGATATATTTTATGCGAAAAAGATATGAGTGGACAGAAAAGAGGTGGTGTAGTCTAGTGGGCCTATATGTTAGGAACACCTCGGAGGAAAATGAAGTTGATCCTGTGGGAGGCCGAAAGTAACACAACGAACATCACTAAAATGAAAAAACAAACCGAATTTTATGATAATGTCAATGGCCACCAGATCAGCACATAGAGATATAGGCAGACGAAGTGAGAATAAGGAAGTTATTTTAACGGGAATACTTCATTCAGCCAAAGACAATTTGTGAAAATGCCAAGTTCGTTATAAGAGTTTAGGTAAACGTAATCCATGCCTGCTTCATTTTCAGAGAGTTTTAGGAAACCCACAAGTAAACTTACCACAGATTTAATGCGATTCCTTCTAAGATTGAGTTCTGTCAGTGAATCAAGACCACTCATGTTTTCAACATGAACAATGAAGTTACCCGCAAGGTTAAGCACTCTAAGTTCAGTTAAATGATTGATATTTTCCATCCTACAGATCTGTAAATAAAGACAAACTTAACATTAACACAGGTTTTCACATAGCCTAGAAACATTTAGCAAGAAAAATATATAAATTTTGCCTTTCTCACAGATAAAACAAATGTTGAATCAAATGTAAAAAAAAACCATGAGTGCACTGCTAATCTGAAAGTCTAAAAAGTGAGCAAATTAATAATAAAAACAATTACAAGGAAGAGTTGCTCTTCAACAAAACTTTAACTGATCAAATCACATCTTGTACAATGAATTAATGTCATTAATTCAGGCCTGACCTAGTAACTATTGTTCCAGACAGTGACAGATCTATTATCCCACATCCAGTTTGCACTGGTTTTACAAAGAATTAATGCAGTAAATAACAGTCTATTGAGGAAAAAATCAGTAAAGCTGGCATGCATTTCAAAAAAGTGAGCATATCTGGCAGCAGCCCTAAGATATTTAGTTACTCAGTTTCACTGTTTATTTTTCCACATTACAATGATCAAAATTCCATTGGTTCCACATTGAAATGGTGAAAAGGCTAAGATAAAAGGATGCAGAAAGGTCCTCAGAATACAAACATTGTTATTTTAGCTTTTGGAAACACTTAACGAAGTAGACAGTAATAATGTGCATTTATGTAGTACCTTCAACATTTCAAGGCACATTTTGTCTCTGTACACTTTTTTTTAAAGAAGAATAAGTTTATTTGGAGTTTTAGCCTGAATTATAAAGCTTGAAAGCATTTTTATGAATGGGATTCATTCATGGAACCAATTATATGACTTAGGGTGCATTTTTCTTATTCATTCATTGGATATGAGCATTGCTGGCAAGGCCAGCATTTATTGCCCATCCTTAATTGCCAATGAGAAGGTGGTGGCAAGCTACCTGCTTGAACTGCTGCAGTCCAGGTAGACCCACAATGCTACTAGGGAGGGAGTTAGAGGAGCATCGTCCACCATTTCCACCACCTCCTGCGTGATGCCACTGCCAAACACATCTTCTCCTTCCCTCCCCTTTCAGCGTTTCGAAGGGACCGTTCCTTCCACAACACCCTGGTCAACTCCTCACTCATTCCCAAACCTCCTCTCTTTCCTATGGAACCTTTCCATGCAATTGAAGAAGATGCAACACCTGCCCTTTTACCTCCTCCTTTCTCACCACCCCAAACACTACTTCCAATTGAAACAGCAATTTACTTGCACTTCTTGCAATTTAGTACACTGTAGACATGCCTCATAACGTAGTCTCCTCCACACTAGGAAGAGTAAATGCAGACTGGGTGACCGCTTTGCAGAACATCTCTATTCAGTCTGCAAGCATGACCCTGAGCTTACTGTGCTTGCCATTCCAATTCTCCACCCTGCTCCCACTCTGACCTTTCCGTCCTTGATGTGCTGCATTGTTCCAATGAAGCTCAATACAAGCTCGAGGAACAGCAACTTATCTCTCAACTGGGAGCTTTACAGCCTGAGGGACTCAACATGGAGTTGAACAATTTTACATCATAACCTCCGTCCGCCTTTTTGTATTTTTTTCTGGTTCCGTTTTTTTCTTGTTCTTTCCTTAATGCCTTTGCTTTGCATTCAGGTAGCTGCTATTCTGCCATTCACACCTCATCTAGGTACATTGTTTCTTTCTTTACTTGTCCCATGATCATTCCCTTTGATTTTGTACCATGAAACCTTGTCATTTAATCTATTCTGCCCTCCATCCTATCACAGGCCATCCCTCTTGTTCTTCTTCCCACCCTTGCCCCTTTCACTTGCTAAAAGCCTGCTACATTTTTAACTTTTCTCAGTTCTGATGAAAGGTTACAGACCTGAAACATTAACTCTGTTTCTCTCTCTACAGGTCCTCTCAGACCTGCTGAGTGTTTCCAGCATTTTCTGTTTTTAAGTTCAAATGCTTTCATTCTTTCTTTAACTGTTATATATAAATATATTTTAGTGTGCCATAGGCACATGCCTGAAAAACAGAATGTACAATATATAACAATAAAAGGTTTCTAAAAGTCAGCTAATTTAGAGCAGTTTGTATTGTTGGTTTGTTGGGAGTATGTGCACATCTGTGTCAAAAGCTAAACAGTCTTCAATCTTCAAACCAGATTCTAACCACTCACTGTGTTAAAACATTTTTCCTCATGTCACCTTTTGTTCTTTTGACATTCACCTTAAATCGATGTGCTCTGGTTCTCTAACCCTTCTGCTAACAAGAACTGTTCCGCCCAAATTGACTTTGCCCAGACCCATCATGATGTTGAATACTCTATCAGGTTTCCTCTCAACCTTCTCTTCTCCAAGGAGAACATCCCCAGCTTCTCCAATCTATGCATGTAACTGCAGTCCCTTAGCCTTGGGATTAATCTCTTAAATCTGCAGCACCCTCTCTAATGTCTCCACGTCATTTGGCAAATGGCAGATGAGGTTCAACGCAAAGAAGTGTGAGGTGATTCATTTTGGCAGGAAAAATATGAAGAGACAGCATAAAATAAAGGGAAAAACTTTAAAGGAGGTACAGGAACACAGGGACCTCGGTGTGTATGTACATAAATCATTGACGATGGCAGAGTAGATTGAGAGAGCAGTTGATATAGCATATAGTATCTTAAGCTTTATTAATAGGGGCATTGAGTACATGTGTAAGGAGATCATGTTGAATTTGTATAAGACACTAGTTAGGCCTCATCTGGAGTACTGCATCCAGTTCTGGGTGCCACACTTGAGGGAGGATATGAAGGCATTAGAGACAGTACAGAGGAGATTCACAAGAATGATTCCAGGGATAAAGAACTGCAGCTATAAGGATAGATTGGAGAGTTTGGGGTTGTTTTCCCTGGAAAAAGGAAGACTGAGAGGAGACTTGATAGAGATCTTGAGGGGTATGGACTGGGTAAATAGTGACAAACTGTTCCCAGTCAAGAAAGCATCAAGAACTAAAGGGCACAGATTGAAAATAATTGGCAAAAGGAGTTATAGTGATGTAAAGAAAAATGTTTTCACCCAGAAGGTGGTTGGAGTCTGGAACAAACTTCCTGGGAGAGTGGTGGAGGCAGGCTCAATTGAAATATTCAAAAAGAAATTGGATTGCTATATGAAAAGAAAGAATGTGCAAGGTTATGGGGATAAGGCAGGGGAGTGGGACTAGGTAGAATGTTCTTTCAGAGAGTCAGTGCAGATTTGATGGGCCAAATGGCCTCCTACTGCACTGTAAAGGTCCTGTGATTCTGTGATCTTTCCTAAAGTTGGTGCACAGAATTGGATGCAATACTCCAATTGAGGCCGAATCAGTGTTTTATGTAAGTTCACCATAACTTCCTTGCCTTTGTACTTCTCAATCTTGTACTTTGCCTTCTCAATTTGCCTTCAACAACCTGTGCATATATACCCCTGGGTCCCTAAGCTCCTGCACCCACTTTAGATATCGCCTCTCCTCGTTCTTCCAATCAAATGTGTCACTTCACACTTCTCTGAATTAAACTTTATCTGCCACATATCAGCCATTCCACCAACCTGTCTATATCCTCTTGAAGCCTATTATCCACACAAGTCACAATATTTCCAAGTTTTGCTTCATCTTCAAATGTTGAAGTTATGCCCAGCACATTCAAGTCTAGGTCATTAAAGAAAAGCAGTGGTTCTAATATTGACTCCTGGGAACCCCACTATATATCTTCCTCTGTTTACCACTACTCTCTGCTTCCTGTCCCGTATCCAACTTTGTATCCATGCTTCCACTGTCCATTTTATTCCACAGGCTTCAATTCTGCTGATAAATCTATTATGTGGCACTTTATCAATATCATTTGGAAGTCACATACACCACACCAACCACATTATCCTCATCAACTCCCTCTGTTCCCTCAAAAACTCAAATTAAGTTTATTAAATATGATTTTCCCTTAACAAATCTATGCTGGCATTCCTTAATCATTCCACATTTATCCAAACAACTGTTAATTTTGTCAAAGATTATCATTTCTAAAAGCTTGCCCACCACTCAGGTTAAACTGACTGGCATGTAGTTGCTGTTCTTACTTTTCTTACTTTTACACCCTTTTTTGAACAAGAGTGCACCATTTGCAATTCTCCAGTCCTCCAGCACCAGCCCTGCACGTAAGGAGGATTGGAAGATTATAGCCAGTGCCTCCACAATTTTCTTTCTTACTTCCATCAGCATCCTTGGACAAATCTTGAGATATCAACTTTAAGTACAGCCAATCTTTCTAATATTTCCCCTTTATTAATTTTTAAAACATTAACTGTCCCAATTGCCTCCTCTCTCACTTTGACAGCATCTTCTTCTTTGATAAAGACAGATTCAAGTATTCATTTAGTATCTCAGTCATGCTTTCTGGCTATGTAGTAATCCCCTTTTTGGTCCCTAATCAACCCCACTCCTCTTTTTCCAACCTTTTTACTACTGATATGCCTATAAAAGATTATTGGATTCCCTTTTTGTATTAGCTGTCAGTCTCTTTTCATACTCTCTCTGAGTATTGATGGAAAAGGAGGCAAGGCAAAGATGTCAGGCTGATAATACAAATGAGAACCAGGCTGAATGTAGGAAGTTCAGAGAACAATTGAAAAGATAGAAATGAGAAGCGAAAAGAGAGTGGTGATTTGGTAATACAGAACTTGATATTGCCGATAAAAGAGACATGTTGAAGCTTTTCGTCTTGCATTCATCAGAACAGTTAACAAGAATACCAATATAAGGGGAAAACAGAAAATTTAAACTGTATGTGAAGAGAGTGCTGATTAGTTCGCAAGTGGACTCTGATTGGTAGAAGCATTGCCATGGAGAATGCACCAGTGATGGTGACTGACAGCTAACTGCCAAGCATTGTTTGGAATTTAAACCAGGCAACTTGACCCTGATTGGTTAAGGCATTGCCCTGAAGAATAAGTCAGCGAACGGCTGTCACATTTTATTTTCCCAACGATTACTGGTAAAATTGGTACTATGATAAATTTTTATAATCAGGGAGGAAAAGTCCAAAGACATAGTGAAACAATAGGAATTTGCATTCAAGAGAGAAAGTATGTATAAAGGAGAGAAGGCTGTGTGCAAGTGCAGACATTCTAAGATCTTACAAGTGTGAAACGCCTTCAGCATCTAAGCCTCAAAGTGCTGTCTACTAAGTACTGAAGTTAAGGAAACTCACCTTGGATTGGATTGTTCAGAGTATCATGTTTCTTTGCCTGGGTCTTTTAAAATCTATGTGTTTTACTGTTGCCTTAACAGAGGTCAGATTAATTAGGGGATTTAGAAGTTATCATAGTAGTAATTTGTGGATCTATGTATATATTTAAAATCATTTATTCTATTAATAAAGGCTTAATTTAGTTTTGTAAGAAATCTATAAGACTTGGTGGTTTTATTACTACTAAATTCAAGGCACGCATTTTGAAATTTATACAAATTGCAAAACAAGTTGTGACAGTTGTTTCAAGTTTCCCTTTGGAATTTGAGTAGCTCAGCATTTACCATCGCTGTGCCATAACAATGGCTACCCTGATCAGATCATTTTACGGTGTATATCACGCAAACTCACGAATGGACCTAAGTCATCACTTTCGACCCTGAAAAGTGCCCAATCTACCTCAGATTACCGTGGAAGGGCAAGGTATCTCAAAGATTTGAGCAACAGTTGAAGCTAGTTGTTTCATGCAGCTGCAATGCAGTAACAACACGAGTGGTATTCACTACTAACAGGATGCTGTCATCAAGCCAAAAAGGCACTTTACCTTTCACACAAATGAGTAATGTGGTATATGGACTTCAGTGCCAATGTGATGCTAGGCCATATGTCCCTAGGACCAGCAGATCATGTCAAACAGCGTGTCCCAGCCGCTGTTCGCAACAGGCAGGGTACAGTCAACCAGCCCATGCTTACAAAACTCAAAACACAGTATGCAACATTAGGTGTGATTCCAACAACAGTTGCTAAATAATCCTCGGTGTGCTAAGAATTACATTAATAATTTAAGTTTGTCAGTCGGGCTCGCAGTATGGCACATTTGTGTGTACTGAAAGTTACACATATTAATACACAGGTCCTGTTCTTTGCAGAAATGTACACACTTTGCGCCTGTTTCAATTAAACAAAATAAGGGACAGACGTTTGCTGACTCATTCCTCAGGGCAATGCCTTGTTGACCAATCAGGGTCAAGCTGCCTGGTTTAAATTTCAAACAATGTTTGGCAGTTAACTGTCAGTCACCATCACTGGTGCATTCTCCATGGCAATGCTTCTACCAATCAGAGTCCACTTGCCAACTAATCAGCACCCACTTCACATATAAATTTTCTGTTTTCCCCTTATATTGGTATTCTTGTGAAGTGTTCTGATGAGTGCAAGACGAAAAACTTAGACAGGCCTCTTTTATCAGCAATATCAAGTTCTGTACTACCAAATGACTACTCTCTTTTTGCTTCTCATTTCCATCTTTTCAATTGCCCTCTGAACTTCCTACATTCAGCCTGGTTCTCATTTGTATTATCAACCTGACATCTGTCATAGGCAACATTTTTCTGTTTCATATTACTCTCTACATCTTTTTGCCATCAATGGAGCTGTGACTTTGTTTGTTCTACCTTTCCCCTCATGGGAATGTACCTCATTGTGCCTAAACTATAGCCTCTTTAAAGGCAGCCCATTGTTCAGTTAATTTTGTCTGCCAATCTACAACTCCAATTGATCTGGGACAAATCTGTTCTCACCTCAATGAAATCTGCCCTCTCGAAATTTATTATTTTTACTGTAGATTGTTCCTTGTCCTCTTCCATAGTCAATCTAAACCTTATGATATTTTGATCACTGTCTCCTAAAAAATTCCCTACAGATATTTGATCCACTTGATCCACCTCATTCCCCAGAACCAGATACAGCAATGCCTGCTTGCTCAAAACACACCTCCTTTCATGCGTTATAAGTTCTACCACTTAGGAAGATAAACCTAATTGTGAGAGCAAAGTTTAAAAGTCAAAATGATTAAATGTGCTATTTTCTTACACTGCATTACTTCCATCAATTATTATATTGTAACTAAAACATATCCTAATAAAGCTCTTTCAAACCTCACTGCAGCTGCCTAACATTTTCTGGCTTTTAGCCAGGCTCCCAAAATAACAAAGTCCAATGGGTAAGAACTGCCAAACTGCTCGAGGCTCCCAACACCCTTATGGGACAATGAACATCTGGAATGACCAGCTATATTCTACTTGGCTTCAGTCAGAAAAATATCACAACAGTTTTCACCTTACTACATTCATTCCATTTTCTAAGATGATTTCTGTGAATGTTTTTCAAAATTAACAAAATACAACCTCAAATAAAAACTTTATATGCATACACTGCAGCTGTATAATAAAATGTATATAACAGGTAATATGCTGCATTTAGCATTTGAAAGAAATAATGTGCTCTCAACTGGAATGTAAAATTGAACTTTTACTAATCAATATTTGATTCAGTTTCCCTCAGTACTTTCATGGTCTGTAAACAAACTTGGAGCGAGAAATTCCATTTGCATTACCAAATTTTTGCATTTGTATTACTATATTTGTTGATTCACGGGAACAAGGAAAATTCAAAATTCCTTCTACAGGAAGGGAACATTCGGTAATTAGACCGAATTTCCTCATGTGCCAAGAAGAAGCAAGAGGCTTTAAGAGCAATGTTTAAGGAATGGTCATCACCTCATGATGTTTGCTACCTAAGGCAAAAAAAATACTCTGATGAGTAGGCAGAGCCTGTAAGGCTTTAAATATCTGAATCTAGCAGGAACGCTCTATACCACGTCAGATATCTTCAGCAGCAAGCAGCTACAATCTATAATCTAATCCAGTAACAAGTTTATTTAAAATTTAGTTTCCAGAAAGGAAAAATGGCCCAGCAATGATGTTGCACCATTAATATGAAGTCACTGGCACAGCACAGAGATAATCTGTGCCATTTTATAAAAAATGCTTTGCAATTGCTCTACACACCATTATCACAGAATCACAGAATCTTAACAGCACAGAAGGAGGCCATTCGGCCCATCGTGTCTGCACCAGCTCTCCAAATGAGCATTATGGCCAAGTGCCATTGCCCTGCCTTTTCCTTGTACCACTGCACCTTGTTTCTACTCAAATAATCATCTGATGTCCTCTTGAATGCCTCGACTGAACCTGCCTCCACCACACTTCCAGCAGTGCATTCCAGACTCGAAACTCATTGTATGAAAAAGTTTTTTCTCATGTCACATGTGCCTCTTTTGCAAATCACTTTAAATCTGTGCCCATCTCGTTCTTGATCCTTTTACGAGCAGGAATAGCTTCTCCCTATCTACTCTGTCCAGCCCCCTCATGATTTTGAAAATTTCTATCAAGTCTCCTCTCAGCCTTCTCCTCTCCAAGGAAAACAGTCCCAACATTTCCAATCCATCCTCATAGCTGAAGTTTCCCATCCCTGGGAACATTCTTGTAAACCTATCTCACTTCTTGTGACTAAATACAAAAATTTAAATAGAAAATTTGTAAAAATATTTAGACACCACCGCCACCATAGCTGCAGCAACAACTTGTAATTATACAGCATCTTTAATAAAACATCCCAACGCACTTCACACTGTGTAATGAAAAAAGGCACACTGAGCTAAATGAGGAGATATTAGGTGGGGTAACCAAGAGATTGACCGAGGAGATGGATTTCAAGGAGGATCAAAAAGAAGAGTGCAGAAGTATAGGGAATCAGGAAGGGGCCTCTAATATAGAGCCTAAGCAACTGAAGGCAAAGTCACCAATGGCAAAGGGCGCACAGAGAGTTCAGAAGGCAGATTAATAGTGGAGGAGGTTACAGATACAAGGAAGGGAGAGGCCATGAAAGGATTTCAAAAGATGAGAAATTTAAATTTGAGATATTGGATCACAACGGATCATAAAGGACAAAAGTTCTGGGCAAACAGTGTTTGGTGAGGAATAGGATGTAGGCAGCAGGATGTTTGGATGAGTGGCGGGTGGAAGAGAGTGCCATCCAGGATGGACAAGTCTGAAGGTGACAAGGATTTCAGTGGCAGTTGGCTGAAATAGGAGCAGCATCAGGCATGATATCAAAGTGAAGGTACACAGTCTTTGTGACAGGAGAAAAATGGAATTTGATGATTATCTCAGGGTCAAACAAGATGGAGAGGGTGCAAACAATCTGGTTTTGTGTCAGGCCAAGGTTGGGGATCAGCAAACAGAGTAAGATGCAAAGACTAAAGATGATGGCTTCAGTCTTCCCAATGTTCAGCTAGAACAAATTGTTGGTTATCCAAATCTGGATGTTGGACAAGCAGTCTGACAGCATAGAAGTATTGCAAGGGTTGAATGAGGTGGGAGAGAGGTAGTACAACACTTGTCCATTACAGGTCACAAGATCATAAACCCCATCATACCTACCCTCTCCATCACTACCTACCTACGCATAATGCTATTATCAGGGGGGCAAAAGAGAAAGAAATACTGATACAAATTTCAGCAAAATTTGGTGACATTCTTACTTGATACCCTCAGAAAGATACAACGAATAAAGGTACACACAACGCAAGACAAAGCAAGCCTGAATAAACCTCTTTCCCTTTCATGAAATGTCCCAATATCCTTACCGATATCAGATTGGCAAAGGCATCCATCAGGCCAGACCAAAGGGTAAAAACCTTCTAAGTGTACTTTATCCCTCATAATTTCAATAGTCTATCAGTCAAAAATCAATCACCTTCATAAGTTTTTCAACTTCCACAGCCTGCTTCAATAGGCTATTCCACATAGTCATCATCCACTGCATAAAGAAGTTACATCTCAACAGTCACTCTGAAAAGTGATCACTTTTTTGCTATTATGCTGGCTAAATCTGGTTGAATATCAGTGAACCTTCACCGTTACCTCTAGTGCCCAAAAGGATCCATTCGTCGTCCCCTATTTCTCATACATATATTGTCTCTCGGTGACTTCATCCAAAAGCACAGTGTAAGCTTTCACATGTACACTGATGACATCAAGCTCTGCCTCACCACCACTTCTTTTGACTCCTCCACTTAAATTATCTGACTCCTTATCCAACATCTAGTACTGGATGAGTAGAAATTTTCTCCAGTTAAATAATGGGAAGACTGAAGCCATTGGTTCCAGTCCTGGCTCCAAATGCTGTTCCCTAGCTACAAACTCAACCTCTCTCCTTGGTAACAGTCTGAGACTAAATCACACTATTTGCAACCTTGGTGTTGTATTTGACACCCAAGATGAGCTTGGACCACATATTCATGCCACCACTAAGGCCAGCTGCTTCCATCTCTGTAACAATTCACCAACTTCGTCCCTGTCTCAGCTCATCTGCCATTGAAACCCTCATTCATACATTTGTTACCTACAGACTTGACTATTCCAATGCATTTCTATCTGGTTGTCCACATTTTATCCAGTCATCCACATTCTATCCTTTGTAAACTTGAGGTCATTCCAAGCTCTGCTAACTCATGCTTAACATGTACCAAGACCTGTTCATTTATTATTCCTGCATTCACTGATCTACATTGGCTCCCAGTAAAGCAACATCTTGATTTTAAAATTCTCATCCTTGTTTTCAAATCCCTCCAAGGCCTTGCACTTCCCAAGCCCTGTAATCTCTTCCAGCCCCACAACCCTCCAAGATATCTGCACTCACCTAGTTCTGGCATCCCCAATTTTAATCGCTCCACCACTGCTGGCCGTGCCTTCAGACCTAAGCTCTGGATTTCCCTTCTTATGCCTCTTAACCTCACTTTCCTCCTTTAAGGCACTTCTTAAAACCTTCTTCTTTGGTCATCTGACCTAATATCTCTGTCATTTTTTTAGTGCTTCTGTGAAGTGCCTTGGACCTTTTATTACATTAAACTTGCTATATAAATAAAAGTTGTTGTTGAATAATAACACCTTTACCATACCTGGTTTGCATGCAGATCCAGCACATCGAGATCAGTGAGACTCTCCAGGTTAGAAATATTCTTGATTCTGTAGCACAACAGAAACAAAATTTAGTAACCATTTGTTCAGGGAAACTTGAAAAAATACTGCACACATTTATAGAGGTCTTTATTTCCAATATTTTGAACCTCCTCTGCTGAAGCACCAATTCTTGCTAGTGTTCAGTCCCTTGGTTGCTGGTCACCCTTTAGCATCAACCTTATGTGTCTAGACAGTGAGTGCTGGTAGATCAGCCAGGAGCCCCAAGGAGATTCTGAGCAGTTCAGAGTGGAGACAAAGCAACCCAAAGGTTCCAGGTTACAATGGAACCAGAAATATATCTAGCAAAGTAGCACACCCCACAGACAAGTTCAACGTGGAGGAAAAGCACAATTTACTAAATTAAACTAAAGGCAGTAAATCAATTAAAAAGCACAGTAGCCATTACTCGCTGCTTCCCTGAAGATTAAGAAGTTGAAAACTTCTGAAATTAATCCCAAGATACCCTAACTGAAGGGTTATTAACTAACCTAAAACATAAACTGGGTATGATGAATTAAAAGTTTAATTTTTTTTAATTCATTCATGGGATGTGGACATCACTGGCTAGGACAGCATTTATTACCCATCCCTAATTGTCCTTGTTCAGAGGGCATGTAAGAGTCAACCACATTGCTGTGGGTCTGGAGTCACATGTAGGCCAGACCAAGTAAGGACGGCAGATTTCCTTCCCTAAAGGACATTAATGAACCAGATGGATATTTATGGCAATCGACAATGATTTCATGGTCATCATCAGACTTTTAATTCCAGATCTTTATTGAACTCAAATTTCACCATCTGCGTGGTGGGATTCGAACCTGGATCCCCAGAACATTGCCCTGGGTCTCTGGATTACTAGCCCAGTGACAATACCAATAGATAGGGCAGGAGAATTAACGGTGGCTAAAGGGGTAGTATGGAAAAGAAGGACTCCTTTTCATGGTACACTGGCACCAATTCTGGGGAATGAAGAAGCTGTACCAATGGGAGGGGTCCACCTGAACCAGGATAGGACTCTTGTCCTAGCAGAAAGCTGGAAAAGGCTTTAAATTAGTAAGGGGGTTGGGAGAGGGACTGACAAGAAATATAAGAGACCTAAATGTAAACAAAATAGAACAAGAGAGCATAGGAAAGAATGAAGTAAGGGAGAACATCGATGGCTAGGGAATAAAGAGAGTGATAGGATTGGAGTCTAAAAAAATGGTTAAAAATAAAGTGAGAGGAAATCCTATTAAAAAATGAATTTGGATGTCTGTACAGCAGGGTACGCAGTGTCTGCAATAAAACAGGGGAGCTAGAGGCAATTGTGCATTGGGAGGACCCAGGCATAGTTTAGATTACTGAGACATGGCTATAGAGAAATCGTGACTGGGAATTAAACATGGCAGGATATAACATATTTAGAAGCAAGAGAGAGAGAAAATAGGAAGTGGAGTTGCTGTACAGTAGAAAAAGGGACACATCTCAGCAAGTAAGAAATTGAATCCATATGGTTAGCAATAAAAAATAATAAAGGTGCATCTCAAAATAGATGTAGTCTACAGACTACATAATATTGGAAAGGAGGTGGAGGAAGAAATATGCAGACAAATTAGGGAATTGAGTAAAAAACACAGAAAATTAATTATGGGGGATTTCAACTACCCTGATATTAACTGGAGAGAGGGGATAGGTAAAGGGAACAAGGGAATGGAGTTCTTACAGTGTGTACAAGACAACTCACTAACCCAACATGTAAAAAGTTCAACAACAGAAGAATAGAGAATTAACCAGAGCAGATCAGAGAAGAGTAGGAAAACATCTCGGCAATCATGACCATGATGTAATAGGTTTTAAGATGATAGAGAAGGGCCTAAGTATGATGAAAACCAACAATTATACGGCCTCCTGTCGGCATATTTGCAGGCAGGGGGAATGTATAATAAAATAGATGACGAGCCCATTGCCTTCCTGCCCATCCCCGCGCCATTCCCCATATTACGGTGGACGGGTAAGGCGCCAGCCAGCTCCCTGCCCTTGGGCCTATTGAGGCCCTTAACTGGCCAATTAACGGCCAGTTAATGGCGTCGTTCTGCCTCCACCACAATAATACGTGCAGCTGCGGAAGGCAGAACCAAGGGGAGGCCAGCCTACTACTTTTGCCACAATGTTAAAAGGCAGGAAGGAAAGGGAGGATACCTCCTTTGGGGGGGGCGGGAGGTCCCTTGTGTCCATCAGGGGCACCACACTCCCCAAGCTCATACTCCTACTTTGTACCCCCCTCTCCAGCCTCTAAGACCCGACAACCCACCCCTTCCTCCCCCAAACCCCAGCCCTGCCGCAGGGTCCCTGATCACTCCCATCCAAAAACCCCAGACTTATCTTAAGTCTGGCATCCGTGGATCTGCTTCTCTGCACTGCTTATAGTCCCAGCAGCAGCCACTACTGTGTTCTGGCACTGCCGGGGCTACTCAGCTGCCAGCCAATCAGATTGGCCAGCAGCTCTCGAGGGTGGGACTTCCCTTTCCTGAGGAGTTGGGGAGCGGGGCATGGGGGAGATCCCACACTTGCCTTGTTAAGGCTGCCCCCAGCGTATTTTCACTGCAGGGCAGCCTTTTTAAAGTTCACGGGCTCATGATTTCTACCCGGGGGGCGGGATGGAGAGCAATACACACTCCTCTTGTAAAATTCACCCTAACTTTATAGATTGGAGAAAAGATGATTTTGAGGGGCTGAGACTAGAACTTGGGGAAATAAAACAGGCAATAATAAAATTGGCAAATAATAATGTTGAACATTTTAAGTGGTGTTCAACAGAGTGCAGGAAAGGAATAAAACAAAATAAACACTAGTGAGACTCCATGGATGAATAAAGACACAAGGGAACAACTCAGGATTAGGAAAAAAGGCATACATTAAGTACACAGACAACAGAGGAGTGCATGATGTTACAAACAATGGACGTTGCAAGACAGTTATGTTTTAAAATTTCTCCTTTAACTTGAGGTGAAACAAAATGTTTTGGAAAGGGGGGTTGTCAGATCATACTAAACACCGTTGGGAAACAGGCCCATGAAATCTGGTTGCCATGGGGATAAGAAACTCAAACAGATACCAACTGAAATATCAAGTGACAGTTTCTACACCTTTTCATAATAACTCTCAGTAAAGAGACAGTTGCTTTGTGAGACACCAGGAGAGAGAAAGCAACCACTGTTGCGTAGAGGAACAAAGCAGCTACTGCTCTGGAGAAGCAGGATGGTTGTGAGAGTTGGACTTCTGTTCAAAAGGAAGTATACAGAACCAATATGACTTTTAGAGATTTAAGGAACAAGTAATCACCAAGGTGGGCCTTGCTGGTGGAAGTCAGATCAGAAAGATTCAGGCTGAGTAGAGCAACTTTCGAAAAATACTGGAAGTTTCTACCTAGCCCAGCAGGGAAAAGCATGCCTGCTGGAGAGCCGGGAATAACTTTGGACTTATTCTTGTAATACTATACATCTGTCAGAAGGGCAGTGCACAGCGAAAGGAGTTGTAAGATATATCTCAACTGTGTTAGTTAATTAATGTGGAAGTATCTTTCCTTTACTTTGGTGCATTAGTTACCTGTTAATTAATATTTCATCTATGTTCTTTCTGTCTGCAAAGAACAGGGCCCTGTGTACTAATATATGTAGTTTCTAGTACATGCAAATGAACATGTACACACATTGCGCCTGTTTTAGCTAAACAAAAGAAGTGATAGCCATTCACTGGTTCATTTCCCAGGGCAATGCCTTGACCAATCAGAGTCAAGCTGCCTTGTTTAAACTTTCAAACAATGCTTGGCAGTTAACTGTCAGTCAACATTAACTAGTGCATTTTCCATGGAAACATATCTACCAATCAGACTCCACTTGCCAACCAACTCTCTTCTCTTCTCATACAGTATAAAATTGTTGCTTCCCCTGACATTGGTATTCTTGCGATTGTCCTGATGAGTGCAAGACGAAAAGCTTCATCAAAATGTCTTTTTTCAGCAATACTCAAGTTCTGTGCTACCAAACGATTTTTTCTTTGAGTTTGATACAGTCTTTAACTTTTTTAGTTAACCACTGATGGTGGATCCTCCCCTTGGAATTTTTCTTTCTCATTGGAATGATTCTATTCTGTGTATCCTGAAATGTCACTTTAAATGTCTGACCCTGCATCTCTATTGGCCTATCCCTTAACCTCATTTGCCAGTTCACTTTAGCTGGCTCTGCTTCCATGTCCTCATAATTACTCTTACTTAAATTTAAAATACTAGTCTTGGACGCACTCTTCTCTCCCTCAAGCTGAATGTAAAATTCAATCATATTATGATCGCTGCCACCTAGGGGTGCCTTCACTATGAGGATATCAATTAATCCTATCTCGGTGCACAATACCGGGGCAGAGTTTTACATTCGGTGTACGGGCACAGGGCTGACACGCCAGAACGTAAAATGTCACGCGATGATGTCGGGCATGCGTCCCGATGTCACCGCGCACCGTCGCGACATTTCGGTAGGCGGGTGCGCTATGAGGACGGAGGCGCACCCGCCATTAATTAATGGGCCAGTTAAGGCCCTTGAGGCACCTACTTTCTTTGATTTTACACAGCCCGTGCGATTTTCAGGGCGTCGCACGGGTGCAACAGGCAGGCGGGTAGGCCACACTTTCAAAAACCTCATCCACGGGCGGGATAAGAGGGGTGAGTGGGCTCGCAAATGCGAATTGTTAGTACTTTAGCTTATAACTTGCTGCTGCTTGCTTGTGTGAACAGGACAACTTCATTTCGCTTCAGAGCTGCTTTGACAGGAATAACAGGCTTCAGTTCAGGACTCTGGAGCAGCCATAACACTTGGGGCCTTCCAGGTATCAGATAGCCTTCCCTTACCCTGGGAATGGGGATTGTGGTCTCCACTGGAGGTACCTGCTCTGAGGAGGAAGACAGGGCCAGAAGGGGGAGGAGGCCAGGTGTCCCTGTTCAGCCTCCAGGGGAGTGACCTTTGGGAGGACAGGCGCTGACACAAGGGGCGCAGGAAAAACAGGGAGTCCAAGGCAGAAGGGGCCACAGAAAACACCACTATCCTGCTGCTAGGGTTTACAGGCGGTGATGCAGCTACCTCAATATGTCTGAGGTGCGATGCCGAAGGAGGCTCCGCCTCTCAAGGGAGACAGTGACTTCTATGATGATCGGCCGTGAGATCAGCTCCAACAGTGTGGGTGGACACCTCATGCCAGTGGTGCTGAAGGTAACAGTGGCCCTCAACTTCTATGCCTCCGGCTCTTTCCGGGGATCGGTGGGTGATCTTTGTGGAGTCTCCCAATCAGCTGTCCACAGTTGTGTCAAGCTGGTGACAGATGCTCTGTTCAGGCATGCATTGACTTTCATTCACAACCACATGGATGAGGCCAGCCAGGCTGAGCAAGCCAGAGGCTTTCCCGCGATTGCTGGATTCCCCCGCATCCAGGGTACAATCGACTGCACACACGTGGCCATCAAGGCGCCAGCGGGTGAGCCGGGTGCCTTCGTCAACAGGAAGGGATTCCACTCCATGAACGTGCAGATAGTGTGTAATCACAGGATGCAGATTCTGCAAGTCTGTGCAAGGTACCCAGGCAGCTCCCATGACTCTTACATCCTGAGACACTCCCAGATGCCGGGGCTCTTCAGTGCTCCAGCCTGGCTGGACAGATGGCTGCTGGACGACAAGGGCTATCCCCTCAAAATGTGCCTCATGACGTCTCTCCGTCATCCAAGAATAGAGGCTGAGCAGCAGTACAATAGGAGCCATGCCTCCACAAGGGCTGTGGTGGAAAGAACCATCGGTCTTCTCAAGGTGCACTTCCGATGCCTGGACTGTTCAGGGAACATACTGCAATACCCCCCAGATCTTGTGTCACTGATAGTGGTTGCATGCTGCGCTCTCCACAATCTGGCGCTGGAAACGGGGGACACAGTGGAGGAAGGATATATTGACACAGCTGCTCTGGCAACAGACAATGAGTCCAGTAGTGAGTCCGAGGACAAGCATGCTCAGGAGAACGCTGAGGGGATAGACGCTGACCTGGGCAACCTCCAGGGAGGCAGGGACACGCAGGTACACCAGAGGCTTGTTGAACACAAACACATCTAATGGTGTGGTACCTGGCATACATAAAACAAATTAAATGGAAAGGTGTTCTCCATCACACCTACTAATAACTAACTTAAAAGCCGGGGAAAAAAATATCACCAGTGATAAGTCCGTGTTGTGCTTAAGGTGCTTTAAGTTTGCATTTACGGGTGCTATGTCTAGGTGCTCCTCCCTCGCTGACACTGGCATTGGAGACTGCTCACTCTGCAGTCCTGTTGGCCTTGATGACCTTGGCGGGCGTCCTCTGGCCCGCGGAGCCTGTGCTGGCCTTGCCTGGGAGGGAGCAGCCAGTGTCACGGCTGGCATCTCCCCAGTCGCCGCAGCCTCATCAGATGCCACGGTCACTGGCAGACAGGTGAAGGAGCTGCTACCCTCATCCAGAGCGCCCTGAGAGGAGCCCGCAGGGACAACCAGCAGCTCGTGCGCCATCGTTGGGTCGCTTTGGACTTCCCTGCTCACCAGTGATGGACGGGCACCTAGCTGGGATCCTGGGTGCCCAATCCATCTCCCACACTGACAGTGACCACCTGAGGTCATCGCAAGTGTGAGGGCTTGCAGGTCCGAGCGCATCCCCAGGATCCCCTGATTCAGCTGTTTCAGTTGCTACTCTCTCCATGGAAGAGGCAGTGCTTTCGGCCATGAGGGTCATTGCATTGCTCATGCTCCGCATGGACTCCTCCACAATGGAGAACATGGCACGCAGTCCCTCATGTATCTCCGCCAGATCCTTCCGTACACCCTGCTAGACATCCAGCAGCTGCTGCCTCAGGGATGACTCCAGGGGCTCATCATCAGCCACCGACTGAGCATGTTCTTGGTCCCCAGCAGTCCTCCGACTGCCGGCGCCCTGGGCACTCTCTGCCTCCCCTGCACCTCAAGCGAGTGTGAAGTGTCCTCACTGCTGTGCACCAAGATACTGTCTGCCGATCTGATGCCCACCAAGGTGCTGGTATGTGCGCTGGTGCCTCCCTAGCTGAGAGGGTGTGACGCTGGTGCGTTTATATCGTCTGTGTCTTCTGGGTTGAGCGGCTTTTCACCCCGATGGGCTTCTGGTGAGCATGCCTGGCACCCAGGTTAGGGTGATCTCGTCTTTCCACTATCAATGGGGATTCCATGTTCGAGGCTCACATCAATATAGAGACAACAGTGGAATGGTTGCTATGACAGACATTCTGACCTCAGGGCACTGCACTCTTACCCCGCTGTGGCATCCCAACCTCACTGCGGCCGGTTGACCTAGGCGCATGGCGCCTCTCCAGCTCCAGTGCCTCCAGCTCGTATCTGGGTAAGATTAGAAGGTAGGGCAGTCCTCCGCCAGTCCGCAACCTTTCAACATTGTTGTGGGATGTCTTCTCCTGAAAGGAGAGAGGAGCACTGATTAGTCCACTCTCTACCTGCAGCACCATTGCAGCCTGGCCAACCCCACCTGAGGAACACCTCACAGGGCTCAGCCGATTTGTGACTGTGGAGCCGCAAGACACTCATTCCAAGCAGCCAGGGCTCACTCACTTGCCCAGATGCTGCCTCATTGGCATTTGCCAGTCACTCACGCTCTAAGAACTCTGAGGTCTAGGGGGAGGGGCGGTGGCCGCTCCTAACTGCTGTGCTAAGTGACCCATGCCAACACGATACTCACCCTTCCCAACCGCAGGAAGCCATTGAAGCGCTTACGGCACTGCACCCATTTGCGCCTCACCACATCATGGGAGTTGACCCTGGATGCCACCTCTTCCCAGGCATTTTTGGTGAGGTGGGGTCCCCTCCTCCTCCTCCCGTCCCTGACGACAAGTATATCCCTGTGTGCTGCCATCTCCTTCAGGAGGGCAGTGAGACATTCATCGGAAAACCGCGGGGCCGACTGCCCCGCCAACCTGCCCTCCCGCCTGCCATGTTCAGCACTGACGTTCTCCATGACTACGGCCCTCCGAGTCAATGGCAGCCTTTGCATGGATGCCACAGCCACTTTTGAATCGGCCGCCAGGTCGCCATTGGACCCGGCAGACATTGAGCTCCCGCACCCACCCGCCCTTCTCGCTGATGCCAGAGTCGCATATTACACTGGGCGGGCCTTAATTGGCCCGCCTGCGTAAAATGGCGGTGTGAAGCCAATAGCAGGCAGCGGTCGGGTTCCCACCCACTCCCGCCCGACCGATGTAAAATCCTGGTCCAGGTCTAGTATAGCCTGCTCTCTGGTTGGCTCTAGAACATGCTGTTCTAAGAAACTATCCTGAAAACATTCTGTGAACTACTCATCTATGCTAACTTTGCCCATCTGATTTTCCAGTCTATATGTAGATTAAAATCCCCCATGATTATCGCTGTAGTTTCTGACAGGCTCCCATTATTTCTTTCTTTATACACTGTCCTACCATATAGTTACAATTAGGGGGCCTCATCTCAACCCAAACTTCTTCTACATCTTGGTTTCCTGAACTTAGGCTCATATGCTAATACCATCATTAAATAACAGAGCCACCCCTCCACCTTTTCCCAGCTTCCTGTCCTTCCTAAATGTCACGTACCCTTCAATATTCAGGTGCCAAGCTATGTCATCCTGTAGCCATGTCTCTGTAATGGCTATCAGATCGCACTCATTTATTTCTAGTCGCGCTATCAGTTCATTTGTTGTTTTAAATGCTACATCTATTCAGATACAGAGCCGTTAATTTTGTCCTTATATTATTTTTGTAACACCTAGCCTTTTCTGCTGAGAAGCAGCTGAAGATGGTTGGGCCGAGGACACCATCCTGAAGAACTCAGTTAATGGGTGGAATTTAATCCTGGCAACAGGAGTCTTGCCCACCAGCTGAAGTGCCGGCGATGGCCCAGGTCGATTCCTTTGGGGAAGGCCCATTGTATCAAGTGTCATTTGGGCATTTAAATGGCCAGTGGCAGGCCTTCCCCAGGATCAAGCACCCCGGCAATAGAAATCCCACCTCCCAAGCTGCAGCTCCCCGTTGTCAACAGTGTCACGGGGTAGTGGTGGTAGCTGCCAGCATTACACACACACAAGAGGCCCAGGATCAGCATGGGGCCCAGGCCACAGTGTGACGGCAGTATGGGGATCATGGGGATGCTGGGTGGGAGGGGGGAAAACAGGAAAAATCAGGTTCGGTGGCTCTCAGCGGGCCCACCCTTCTTCCTGATGCTGATTTCCTCAATCAGGCACTGAGTGCCTTACAATGAGGGACAATCCCTAGGTCCAGGCAAGAAAATCCAATTTTTTGGCCTTACCGCATGGCAACTCATTGACTACCAGCACCCTGGTAGTAGGCATTATTTGCCCATTTAAGAGCCTCAACTGGTGGCGGGGCAGAAAAGCTGTACACGAGGCTTCATGCCCTGGACTTAATCGGGGCAGCAGCAGGAAGGTGGTGGGGTCCCCGGCAGCCTCTCACCCAATTAAATGCCCCCTAGCCTCCAAGCTCACCTCAGTGAAGGGCATTAAATTGTGCCCAATGTTTCAAATCAGTGCTTTTTTTCCGACAAAAGATCATTGACCTAAAACATTAACTCTCTTTCTCTCTCCCTAGATGTTGACTTCCTTGCTCAGAATTTCTAGCAGTGTCCGTTTTTAATCTCATTTTTCCAGCATCCACAATAATTTGCTTTTATATTAGTGCTTTGTTCCAGATGAGCGACTTAGTCTAATCCCACTCTGCTGCTTACTCCCCCAAAGCTTTCAATTTTCCTATTTTTCAAGCGACGAGCTAATTCCCTTTTTTAAAGAATCTATGGACCCTCATCAACAATAGTCTTTGGTAGAGAATTCCTCATTCTAACCACCCCATGCGTAAAGAAACTGTTTTCCAACATCTCCCAATAATGCATTACATTAGTGGCCTCTATATGCTGCTTATTTAACTTTAAGTTAGATCCATGGAACCATCTCAAATTCTGTAGCTCCCGCTTTGTGACTGAATGATTATACCAAAAACATTTTCCTCAGGTTGCAGGCCAATATAAAAACAGTCAAATGATACCATTTCTGATAAATTCTCAAATACTATATTGGTCTCTTTACTATTTTGGAATTGAGTTGTTGAACTGCCAAATATATTGCATTAGTTGCCCAGAATTCCAACAAGATTGGTACATCAGAATCTCATTAATCCGGTCTATGAACATGAGTTGTAAATCTGTCGCTCACGGGTTTGAACCTCTGACCCCTGATCCACCGACATGGTTTTGCTTAAAGCAGTGTTTTACAATGAGCTTTTCTATAAGGTCCACTCTCAAATCACACCAAACAATTGATGAGGATTTTTTGAATTACGGGGACTTTAATTTTTTTCAGTTATTCAACAATTATCGCAATGTTGAAAGTTTTAATATAATTTGTTTATGTGAATACACTATACAAATTGCTGTGCAGAATTATTGTTGAGTTGAGGAGACTGAATGCTCAAGTGTAGATTGAGATAAGTGGTTACTGAGTGGGACTTCTCCAGCCCCAGCCATCTTTAAATGGTGCACGCTACAGAGATGGATAAAAGCAAATGTCAAGGTTGGTAGAAATGTAAGCGCAGTTTAAAAAAAACATAATTTACAGTTAGTATATAATCATTTTTCACAGCTACTTGAATTGAAAAAATAGGAATGATAGCTCAGGTCTATCGCCTCCCTTTTATCAATCCAATATTTTACCTGTGCAGATATATTAGGGTATCGGCGGTTTCTAGTGAAGCTTTAATGCTACTCCAATACCTGCATTTTTCTACTAGTAAAGCTGAGGTGACAATTTGATCTTAAAGATCATTTAAACAACTAATAATTTTAATGACACCACACAACATCTACAATGCCATCAGTTGGAAGAAGTAGATTTTTGAACTGTTCAATCCTCGTTCCCCAACCGATGAAAGATATAACTATGCTATTTCCTTCTGATATGCAACATTTAGAATTTAGATGGTGACCAAAAGCTTCACATAGCTATGCTGTCTTTAAATCTCTTCAAAAATTATTCTACAAGAAAGAATTTTTGGCTTATGCTTGAAAAGACAGGATAGGTATTTTCTCCGAGCTTAGAATTAGATTTGCAGTAGCTCTCCAGAAAAAAACAGTACCAATTCATTTGGATAATAAAGTTTAACTGTCCAAATTCCTGCAGTATACTCTGCCTGTGGCACAATATTCTGTACACTGCTCAGTGACATTCTCTGGGGTCACAAAAGGAATGTATCATTTGGTGTATGTGTAACAGGAAAAACTCTTCATCTCATCTTCGAACAGATATATCTTGCTGCATCCTGGGACTCAGTTTGCACAGCTATAATTCCACTGCAAGATTCTTATGACCTTACCAGATATCTATACATCTATCTAGATGGCTTCTGACTGATAATTACTAGGAGCTCTAACCACTGTTACAAAAAAAATAACTGCACAGGATAACAAGAAGCCTTGTCAGAACCCACATAGGTGCACCTGGAGTTGAATGGCACCTTGAGTGTTATTTCATTCCATCCTCAGAGATTCTATCTCAGCCAGTGGCTCAGAGAATATTTGCTGCACTAAATCATTAAAGAGGGCAAAGGGCAAGGTTTTGGTGCCAGGATGAACAAAATTTATTAACATCTGTTTCAAGAACCAATATTTCACTTTCTCTGCAGACTCTGCAGAAGTTATGTCACATGAACAATGCGCTGATTTGAGCTTTTATTAATGAAATGAGTCGAACTGACATGTGCTCTATACATTAATGGACTTGAGGCCAAATTACATTACTTCAAGCTCTCTAAAGACTGAAGTTAGACCTCTAGTGGTTTCAGCCTTCTTCGCACAGTTAATCTCAGATCACTGTTTAAAAACATCTTGCAAAATACTAGTTTTACAAGCAAATTAAGCCAAGTACTTCAAAATTATCTAATGGGTGTATTGAGTGAGATCATGTCACCTGAACCACCACATTCCTGTTACTCATTTAAAACACCCATTACATGGAAACATAGAAAAATAGGAGTAGCTCATTCGGCCCCTCGAGCCTGCTCCACCATTCAATATGATCATGGCTGATCCTCCTTCTCAACGCCATACTCCCGCTCTCTCTCCATACACCTTGATGCCTTTAGAGTCTGGAAATCTATCTATTTTCTTCTTAAATATATTCAGTGACTTGGCCTCCACAGCCCTCTGTGGTAGAGAATTCCACAGATTCACCAACCTCAGAGTGAAGAAGTTTCTCCTCATCTCTGCTCAAAATATGCATCCATTTTTCTAGATTATTTTTGCATTCACTTTTCACTGAATTGAGCCAAGAGCCTTGAGCCTCTCTAACTATACTATTTAAGGATGATAGGTACATGCAATTTTCCCACAAATTGTTCTGAGGGAAGCAAGGCCTCTTTTGTCCAAAGCTCTGTTGTTTCACAAGCTGTTCAATATATTTATAGGAACATGGGACTTAGGAGCAAGCCATTCAGCCCTTCGAGTCTGCTCCGCCATCCGATAACATCATGGCTGAACTGGCTGAGGTCTCAACTCCACATTCCTGTCCGCCCCCAAAACCTTTGACTTCTTTGTCCATCAAAAATCTATCTAACTCAGCCTTGAAATAATTTAATGACCCAGCCTCCTCTGCTTTCCAGGGAAGAGAATTCCACAAACTAATGACACTCAGAAAGAATTTCTCCTCAAACTCCATATTAAAAGGGAGACCTCTTATTCTTAAACAGTGTCCCTTAGTTCTAGTCTTGCCCCACAAAAGGAAACATCCCCCTGGTATCCACTCCATCAAGTCCCCTCAGGATCTTATATGTTTCAATAATATCACCTCTCATCCTTCTTAACTCCAATAGGTATAGCCCAAGCTGTTCAACCTTCCTTCATATGACAAGATTTCATCCCAGGAATGAGTCGAGTGAACCTTCTCTGAACTACTTCTAACGCAATTATATCCTTTTTCAAATAAGGAGACCAAAACTGTTTACAGTATTCCAGATGTGGTCTCACCAATGTCCTGTACAGCTGCAATAAAACTTCCCTACTTTTATATTCCATTCCCTTTGCAACAAACGCCAACATTCCATTTGCCTTCCCAATCACTTGCTGAACGTGATTACTTACTTTCTGTGATTCATGTACCAGGACACCCATACCCCTCTGTACCACCTGATTTATTTATATTTACCTAATCAAATGCAGTTTATCAACATCAGTGATAAAGATTAGAATTATATTTACCAGCACACAAAGATTTTTGTTCAAATGCTGCAAACTGTAAAGTTACCATCCTATTTCTGAACATCTTGCTTTCCTTAATTCCTGTCTAAATACTGGTCACTGAGAGATGCTCTAATCCCAATAATTAGCATGTGTTTACTTTCACATTTTAGAGTGAAATGCCTTTGAAGATTTAAGCCATAGAGTGCTTCTACATTTCTGGTGGTTTAAAATTAGAACCTTCAGTCAGTAATCCACAAACTCCATCTCTGCTCTGCCATTATGGAAGACTCAAGTCAATAGGCTTTAGGTACTTATATTTGTCTCATGCAAGTGAAAACAAACTGAACCACTCAGTGTTCAGTTGAAGTAACGACAACCAAATTATTTACTTTAAACCTAGGCTACCCATCTAAAGAGTTGCTCTTTATAAATTAGCCACACTATTCTGCTTCAGAAGATACTTTTAAAAATATTTTTCAGATACAGGTGCATGAAAGTAGCACACTTCCGAGGCAGCAAATAGCTCTTCATGAAATGACTCACGAAGAGCAAATTAGAAAGAGCCTTAGGGCAATGACATCCCTGAAATTCTTCACACAGCCCATAAATTTCACAGAATGCTCAGGTGACAGCTGACAGGCTCCCGTGCTTGATGGATATTACTCAAAGTACTGCTGCACAAGTAATTTAATTACAACATACCTTTACTCAAGATTTTGAAACCAAAGAGATCTAACTTCCTTTGAGACTTCTGTCATCTCCTATGAGGCTCTTATAAGAATTGTCATCTTTCAATCAGATGCGTTGTTAGGCAGCTGACTCTGTGCACATGCCTCGCTCCTTAAAAGTCCCAATCACAAAGACAAAAACTATTACATACTTCTCATCAAGTTCAAGAATCCAGTCACCATGATGGAAAATGTCCATATGTGGAAATAGACAGGGTTAGGCATGTCTGTACCACCATTATTGGTAAGTAGTCATGAGAACTTACACTGACAAAGGTGACTGAGTAAGCAACTGGTGAGAGAAGACTGATGCCCACATAACTGCATCCCTGAAAGAGTCAGCACCTTCAAGAAAGGAGAAGGGAGGGGGGAAATCAAGGGAATACGTGACAATGAGCTGACAGCACTTAGTGTAATGATCTCGGTTTTTATTCTTTTGTTAGACTCTGAAAGTGCAGGTAATTACCAAAAAAAAAATGAAGCCACAAGGTTCACGGTTTAAACAAAAGAATTTTACTACACAAAAATCAAAGAACATGAATACTAATAAATACAATATCTTAAATAGTCAGTTACATTAATGATAATAAGAGTACAATGAACTCAGTTATTTATAATCTAAACTGAACTCTTTAAATCATGAGTTCTGATGAAGAGTACATTCGACTCAAAACATTAACCCTGTTTCTCTGTCCACAGATACTGCCAGATTCGTTGAGTATTTCCGTACTTTCCATTTTTATTTCATTTTTCAGCACCCGCAGTGTTTTGGTTTAATTTTGTTCTTTAAATTACATTTCCTTCTACACCCATTAAACTTACAATCCCAATTAACTCAAGTTAGATACGTATCAAAAATTGGGAGATTAATCACATGGTCTGAGTACTACTTCAAAGATTCGTATAAGGGTTGAGATTTCTTGGGCCTTCTGCTTACTTCCAGCAAGGTTTTCCTTTCAAATCTCCTCCACCTGTCCTACGGTTGCAAACTCCTGTTCACCACAGGTATCACTTGCATCGGATCAGAACTTTCCCGGTTCTAATATTTTTTAACTATTGGGGTTTTGCATCTGAAACTCACTGGGCTGAATTCTCCAGTCGACAAGTGGAGGCGGGGCCTGTTCGACAAAGCGTGAAATGACACACAGTGACGTCAGGCGGGTGTCCCGACATCACCGCGCGTCATTTAGATTTCCAAGTCAGCTGCGCGCTCACTGAACTGTCAAAGGCCTATTAAGGCCTGTTAAAAACTAATTTAAGCAATTAAATGAGCTGTCACCCAACCTTAAGGTTGGCAGGCAGGCGAAGAGCCCAGGCGGCCTTCGCATTTTTCAAGGAACCTCATCCACGGGCAGGATGAGGTTTCATGAAGTGTTTAAAAGTTCAATAAAAACTTTTAAAATAATTCTTCGACATGTCCCAGCTCATGTGACAGTGTCACATGAGGGGGCATGTTTTAAAAGTTTTTAATTACTTTATTTCAGTTTTTAAATATCAAACTGATCTCCCTGAGGCACCTCTGTGCCCTTTCGCGCATGCGCAAAAGAGCGCCTGCCCCGACTCAGGGAATCCCCCCCGCCCGCACAGGGAGTGCTCAGCACTTCGGGGCAAGCGTCAAGCTAGACGGGCCATAATTGGCCCGCCCACGTAAGATGGCAGCGCTGCCCTGATCGGGGGCGCCAATCGGGTTCATGCCTGACCCCGCACAACCCCCCAGCGGGGGGAAAATTTTTCCCTCTCTCTCTCTTTGCTCAGCTATACCAGAAGTCCAACTCATTGTTACGAGTCCTTCAGTTAACAAGAGTTTAAACTGCTATGGAGCCAAAACAAAGCTTAATGCTTCCTATTCATTGTGGAGTACATTCATTGACGAGTATTACATTTTCTCGAAAAATAACTAACTGAACACTCTATATTAGCATCATCATCTTTTAACAATACATCTCCTACACCCACATCACTAGCATCAATTGCTATCTTGAAAGCTTTGGAAAATTTGAAGCAGCCAATACAGCCTTTAATCTCTCGAAGCCAGTCTGACAAGGCTCCATCGAGTCATATTTGACTCTTTTCTTCAATAAATTTATTAATGAAGCGGTTCCTATGCCAAAATTCAGAACAAACTTCCTTAAAATTGTGAGGAACCACAGTATTTCTCATTTAGTTTTAGGAATGGCCAAGTCCATAATCGCTTATACTTTAGCTTCTCTGGGCAACACTTGACCTTGCCCCACGACATATCCTAAAAAAATGACGTTGGCCTCAGTAAATTCACCTTTCATCAAATTAATCACTAAGCCAGCTTTTTGCTTGAATAACTTACTGAGGTGTTTTCCATGGTCTTTCCAAGGGTTTATATAAACAACACGGTTCAATAGTCCATTGATAACTTGGTTTGTTAGCCTTTGAAAAGTAGCTGGTGCACTCTTCATTCTGAATGGCATCACTTTACAATGATCAATGCAAGATCTTTGAGTTCCACCAGGTTTTGCTACCAATACAACTGATGAACTCCACTGCTTTGACTCAGTTCAATTATATCATTATCCAACATCAAGGTGATTTTTTCTCTGGCTTGAGCCAATTTCTCAGGGTTCAGTCTATAAAGGTTTTGCTTAATGTGTGGAGTACTTCCTACATCAACATCATGCATTACTAAAGAAGTTCAGTCTATCTCTAAACATTGGCTCATATTCTTTTAGCAATTTGACTATGTCACCCAACTCTGTTGGAAGATTAACATTTTATCCAATTTTTTTTAGCACCTCTGTATTGACCAATCATCACTGGGGATTCAACTTGAAAACTTTCAAGTTCAGTCTCATCATTTGAAACCTGGTCATATCACTCTCTTCCTTCATTACAACCTGAAGTAGTCATTGGTTGGTTATCCTCTCTGTCATAATACCATTTCAGCATATTTATGTGACACGCTTGTTGAGTTCTCCTACTATCTGTTGGATTAAAAATATAGTTTACCTCATTAAGTTTCTTTTTAACCTAATAGGGTCCACTAAATCTAGTCTTCAGTGGTTCACCCTGCATAGATAACAGAACCAATAGTTTATCCCCAGGTTGAAAAGTGTACCCTTCAACTGTCTTATCTGATGGTTTTTTCATCACTTATTGAGAAACCTTAAGGTGTTTTCGAGCAACTCTGCATGCTTTTTGACAGCCTGTCTCAGAATTTAGACATAGTCTAAGAGAGTAATTTTCTCTTCCTGATCCATCAATTTCTCTTTAATAAATTTAAGTGGTCCTCTTACTGTACGTCCATAGAATAACTCAAAAGGACTGAAACCTGTTGATTCATTAGGTGCATCCCTAATTATAAACAATAAAAATGAAAATCCTCTATCCCGATCCTCTGGATATTCAAGGCAATAATTTTTGATCATAGTCTTTAAGGTTTAATGGCATTATTCCACTGCCCCTTGCCACTGTGGGTGATTTGCAGTTTAATTGCTTTTTTTATTCATTCACGGGATGTGGGCTTCACTGGCTGGGCCAGCATTTATTGCTCATTCCGAGTTGCCCTTGAGAAGGTGGTGCTGAGCTAACTTCTTGAACCGCTGCTGTCCATGTGGTGTTGGTACACACACACACACTGTTAGGAAGGGAGTTCCAGGGTTTTGACCCAGTAACAGTGAAGGAACGGTGATATATTTCCAAGTCAGGATGGCAAGTGACTTGGAGGGGAACTTCCAGGTGGTGGTATTCCCATCTATTTGCTGCCCTTGTCCTTCTGGATGGTAGTGATCATGGGTTCGGAAGGTGCTGTCGAAGGAGCCTTGATGAATTCCTGCAGTGCATCTTGTAGATGTTACAAACTGCTGCTGCTGTGTATTGGTAGTGGAGGGAGTGATGTTTTGGATAGGGTGCCAATCAAGCGGGCTGCTTTGTCCTGGACGGTGTCAAGCTTCTTGAGTGTTGTGGAACCTGTGCTCATCTAGGCAAGTGGAGAGTATTCCATCACACTCCTGACTTGTGCCTTGTAGATATGGACAGGCTATGGGGAGTTAGGAGGTGAGTCACTCGTTGCCCGATTCCTAGCCTCTGACCTGCTCTTGTAGCCACAGTATTTATATGGCTAATCCAGTTCAGTTTCTGGTCAATGGCAACCCCCAAGATGTTGATAGTGGGGGGTTCAGTGATGGTAATGCCATTGAATATCAAGGGGTGATAGTTAGATTCTCTCTTGTTGGAGATGGTCCTTGCCTGGCACTTGTGTGGTGTGAATGTAACTTGCCACTTGTCAGCCCAAGCCTGGATATTGTCCAGGTCTTGCTGCAATTGGACCTGGAGCTGAGATGATTGACCTCCTACAACCACAGCCATCTTCCTTTGTGCTAGGTATGGCTCCAACCATTGGAGAGTTTTCCCCGATTCTGCTACAGCTCCTTGATGCCACACTCGGTTAAATGCTGCCTTGATGTCAAGGGTAGTCACTCTCGCCTCATCTCAGGAGTTCAGCTCTTTTATCCATGTTTGAATCAAGGCTGTAATGAGGTCAGGAGCTCAGTAGCCCTGGCAGAACCCACTGTGAGCAGGTTATTGCTAAGCAAGAGCCGCTTGATAACACTGTTAATGACTCCTTCCATTACTTTACTGATGATCAAGAATAAACTGATGGGGCAGTCATTGGCCGGGTTGGATTTGTCCTGCTTTTTGTGTACAGGGCATACCTGAGCAATTTTCCACATAGCCGAGTAGATTTATTCTTAAACTGCACACAATTTCCTGAAATACCTGTGAGATAAAACCTGATCCTAGTTCAGATTGAATCTCTTTAGGCAATTCATACCAGCTGAAATCTGAATTAACCGTTCTTTGCAGTAATCTTTAAGGGGATGGCCTCTGGGAACGTCCATGAATAGTTAAAAGATATTGATATCCATTACAGTTTTAGATAAGGGTCCCACACAATCCACTAGAACCCTACAAATGGTTCACCGAAAGTGGGTATAGGGATCAATGGAGCTGGTTTAATTAACAGCTGGAGTTTTAATTGATAGCAGGGTAACTGGTGAGAGTGGGGTGGGCTGGTGAGAGCAGGGGGTTTGGTGAGAACAGGAGGCTGGTGCGAGCTGGTGGGAGGCAGGGAGGCTGCTGAGGGCGGGACCAGGGCTGCTGAGAGCAAGAAGGTGACTGATGAGAGTGGGAAGGGCAGTGAGAGGAAGGGCAGTGAGAGGAAGGGCAATGAGAGAGTGGGGGAGGGGGGTGGGTGCAGTGTCCTTAACAAGAATCCACAATGAAGAATTAAGTTGAATTCAAGCCTGTCATCTTTAAGTTCGGCTGCTCTCCAGGGGGCTCCTACACCACCTTATGGTCGATGGCAGGAATGCAGTACAGCTGCACAAATCACAAGATCCGCAGGCAGCTGCAAGAGTCTCCGAGATTGCTGGTCAATCAAAGCTGTAGAAATACAGGACAATTGGCGTCCTGGGAAGACTAAAAATGGGACACGGGGCAATCAGCAGAATTACGGGATGATCTGATAAAAAATGCAATGGTTGGTCACCTTGTGCTCATGGTACTCTGGTAATTGCAAATCAGCTCACTGGCTACTGTCCTGAACAGCTAAAAATGCACAAACAAAACCAAAATACTGTAGATGCTCAAAATCTGAAATAAAAAAATCATTGCAGCCTCCATTATGAAACCAGAATCATTTGATTTATTAAATTAATCAACAATATTCAACAATAGAAAGGGTTTAAACTAGCTTGTCAGGGGCACGGGAGCCTGCGGGGTAACTCAAATTGGAAGGAGGAAAGCTGGTAACAGGAAGTAGAAAAGTAGCAAGTGAAATTAGAAGGCAGGTGAAACAAATGCGAGCATCAACTAGGCTTAGAACACGGAATAAGTCAAAAAGACCAAGTTAAGGGCACTACCTGAATGCACGCAGCATTTTCAACAAGGTACATGGTTTAAAGGCACAAAAAGGGGATCTTATCGAATGGCAGAGTGGGCTCGAGGGGACGAATGGCCTACATATGACTGAAGAGGAGTCATACGGACTCGAAACATTAACTCTGTTTCTCTCTCCTCAAATGCTGCCAGACCTGTTTAAGTTTTTCCAGCATTTTATGTTTTTATTACAGTACTAATTTAAAGTCAGCCAATTAATCATGTTAAACTGCGATGAAATATTTGCACAATCATCTGCATATGGATCAAAAATATTTTAAACACAATTCAAACATCAGCAAATCCTTGAATCTCGGACCATTGTGGCTACAATTGAATTTGACAATCGCACAGCAGGACATTCTGTTGAAAAGTTCAATTTTGTGATATCTTAGTGACCCCTTTTGGAGAGTACTGGAACAAGCTGTCAGTGTGGATCAGAGTTTTGAATTGTACAATTTACTTGCTATTCAGAATTTTATGCAAGTAAAATGTGATGCAAGCATCTTTGGTAATTCCAGTATTTATTTCCCATCCCTAATTGCTCATGAGAAGGTGAAGGCCAAGCTGCCCTCTTGAACTGTTGCAGTCCATGTAGTATAGCTATACCCACAGTGCTGTTTGGAAGGGAAGTAATGAATGTAAGTATTATTCCACTGAGCCTGACACTTCTTCAGCCAGAGCTCAAAATATCACAGTAACCCTACACTATCACATGCCTCCTGGTGGCCACCTCGACAGCGACACTGGCAATGAATGGAGAATTCACTGACAATGTTCTGCAGTCAAAACAGGAGAAAATGTTTTAAAATTAGAGAGAAATACAGATTTACATAATTTGTTCAGGTTAATGGGAATTTCCTCCACAAATATAACTTATTGGACTCACTATGCTCTGCTCACGATCTTCTGGGGTCAAGATGCACTAAATCTACTTTGGAAAAAGCTGTGACAAAGAATGCTTGAAGAGCACTATCAGATTGATGGTTAAATAAATTTGGAAAATGTCCCATGGTGCTTCATTAAGACCTAATCAAAACAAATGGACAGAGGAAAAGATGATATTGGGAGCAACCAAAAGTTTGGTCAGATGGAATTTAAAAGAAAAGGGAAGTGGAGACAGAGTAGCTCAAGGAGATAAAGAGCAAGGCCTAGAAAGCTGAAAGTCACCAATGTTGAGATAGAGGAAACAGGAGTGTGGTACACGAGGCTAGAGATGAAGAAATAGTTAGTTTGGGGGGTGTGAGGACTGTAATCTGAAGATAGAGAGTGTGAGACCATTAAGGGATTTAAATATGACAATGAAAATGTTGAATTTAAGAATGCTTAGGTTTAGAAGGAGATCAGTGAAGACAGGGATGATGGGTGAGTGGGACAGGATACAGGCAGTGAAGATTTAAATGCGCTGAAGTTTAAAGTATGGAAAATTGGAGGCCAGCCAGGAGAGTTTGGAGTGGTTGGAACTGGAAGTAACAAAGAGATGGATGAAGATTTCAATCACAAATGGACTGAGAGTATGGCAAAGATGGCCAATGTTACAGAGGTAGAATTAAGCAGTTTGTGTGATGGAAAGGATGTGGGCCTAGAAGCACAGCTTAGAATCAATGAAGACAGCTAGATGACTTAACTTGAGGAGCAGCTAGAGAGGGGAATAAAATCAGTGGTACAGGTACGGAGTTGTAGCAGGGCGATGGCGAAGGCTAGACTTTCCAATGTTCAACTAGGGGGGAAATGGCTCATTCAGAACCTTATATTGAACAGTCTGACAGCACAGAGGGCAGTGAAGGAGTAAAACAAAGTGGTTGAGAGGTGATGCTGGTAGCCAGTAGCATACAATTGTAAGTTGACCCCAGGTCTGAAAATGTTGCCAGGAGCCAGCATAGAAACAGGAATAGGCCAATTAGTCCCTCGAACCTGTTTTGCCATTCAATGAGATCACAGCTGATCTGTGACCTAACTCCATAGGTACCTGCCTTATTTCTTAGCACGTAAATGAGGAAAAGGAGAACAAGGATAATACATGGGGAACACCACAGTTGATGCTGTGGTGGTGGAAGATGAAATCACTGCTCAAGATGTTCTGGCTGCAATTAGATAGGTGGAGTAATTCCATTAAGCTGGACAATGTAGGCGAGGTGTTGGAAGGGGCTGGTGTAATCAACATGTCAAGGACAACAGATAGGTCAAGAAGGATGAGGAGGGACAGTGTGCCATGGTCACAGTCACAGAGAAATTCCTTTGTGACTTTGGTTTATTTCAGTGTTGTTTGGGGGGGACCAGGAGCCAGAGTTACAAGTTATGTAAGGACAGAACTAAGTTGTATGTTAGGCATTTTTCTTCTTCCAGAGAATTGGAAACTTGTGGAATAAGTTGTTGATTTTGCTATATTCCTCCAAGTGTAAATGGGGGTGGAGATCACCTTTAAAAAGGCATTTGATTAGGCGCCACACAAAAGATTAATAGGCAAGATAAAAGCTCATGGAGTTGGTGGTGTGATATTTTAGCATGGATAGAGGATTGGTTAACAGACAGAAAGCAGAGTGGGCATAAATAGGGCTTTTTCCAAGTTGACAGGCAGTGAATAGTGGGGTGCTGCAAGGATCAGTGCTGGGGCCTCAGCTATTTGCAATCTATGTTATTGACTTAGATGAAGGGATAGAGTTCAAAGTTTGCTGATGATACCAAGCTAGGTGGAAAGGTAAGCTGTGGAGAGGACACCGAGAGGCTGCAAAGAGATATAGACAGGTTAAATGGGTGGGCTACAAGATGGCAGATGGTATATAATGTAGGGAAGTATGAAGTTATTCACATTGACCGTAAGATTGGAAAAGTAAAATATTTTTTAAAAGGTGTTAAAATTGTAAATGTTGATTTTCAAAGAGACATGGGTGTGCCTGTACAAGGAACACAGAGTTAGCATGCATTTGAAATTCAGGTGTGCATCTACTGGTTCCCCTTTACCTACCCGACTAGTTACATCCTCAAAGGGCTCTAAAAAATTTGTCAAACAGGACTTCCCTTTAGTAAAGCCATGCTGATTTGATCTAATCATACCATGCTTTTCTAAGTGCAATGGTAAGACATCCTTAATAATAGATTCCAGCACTTTCTCCACAACTGATGTTAAGCTACCTGGCTTAATGTTCACTGTTTTCTCCCTCCCTTCTTTTTTGAAAAGAGCTGTAACATTTGACAACTTCCGATCTAATGGGACCGTTCCTGAATCTAAAGAATTTTGGAAAATCATAGACAGCACATCCACTATCTCTGCAGCCATCTCTTTTAGAACCCTAGGGTGTAAGCTATCAGGCCCTGGGGATTTGTCGGATTTTAGTCCCTTGAGTTTCACCAATACTTATTCTCTGATGATACTAGTTTCCTTCATTTTCTCATTCTTTTTAGCCCCTAGGTTACCATCTATTTCTGGTATGAAATTTATCTGATATGAAACTCATGTCTTCTACTGTGAAGACAGACACAAGATATTTGTTCAATGTCTCAGTCATTTCCTCACTCCTCATGATAATTTCTCCTGTCTCTGCTTCTAAAGGACCAATGTTTACTTTAGTGAGTCTCTTCGTCTTTACATACTTATAAAAGCTCTTACAATTTGTTTTTATATTTCTGGCTAGTTTACTCGCATATTCTATTCTTTCCCTTTTTGTCAACTTTCTGGTGGTCCTCTGCTGGTCTCTAAAACACTCCCAATCTTCAGACTTGCTATTGTTATTTACAACATTGTAAGTCTCTTCTTTTAAACTAATACTATCCTTAACTTCCTGAGTAAGCCACGCATTGTTCTTTCTTGCTGAGTTTTTGTTTTTCAATGGAATCAGTTTTATTGAACATTTTGAATTGTTGCTTTCAATGTTCCCCACTGTTCATTTATATCCATACCTTTTAGTCTATTTACCCAATTAACCTTAGCCAGTTCTCCCCTCATAACTATGTAATTGGCTTTGTTTAAGTTTAAGATTCTTGTATGGTATTGGAGAATGTCACATTCAAACTTAACATGGAATTCAATGGTATTATGATCACTATTTCCCAGTAGATCTTTTACTACAACACTACTAATTAACCTTGCTTCATGACAGGTACTAGATCTAAGGTAGCTTAATCTATTCAGTTCTACAATGTCTTGCTCCAAGAAACTGTCATGAAAACACTCTACAAACTCATCTACTAGACCACTCTTGCCAATTTGACTGTCCTGTCTATATGAAGATTAAAGACCCCCACAGTTATCACATTTCCTTTGTTACAAGCTCAAATAATTTCTTGTTTAATGCTCTGTCCAGTTGTATAACTACTGTAAGGGGGCCTAACTACTTCCACTAGTAATTCTGATGGAAGGAGTTTACAGGCCCCCTTACAGGGCGAGTGTCCCGACGTCATCACGTGATATTTCGGTCGCACGTGAGAGTCTGCAGCACGCCCGTCGACAATTAACAGGCCTATCATTAATCAATTAATTAACAAGTATTTTTCAAATATTACAGTTGGCAGGCAGGCGAATTAGCCAAGTGGCCTTGGGGGTTTTTAGGAAACTTCATCCACGGGCGAGATGAGGTTTCCAACCTTTTTTTTTTAAATGTTTTGACATAGTTTTTATTATTTTTCTGTTCATGTGAGTGAGTCCTATATGGGGACATTTTTTTCCGATTTTCAAAATCTTTAATTTTGATTTTAAAATTATTCAGCTCCCTGAGGCAGCTCCGTGCCTTCATGAAGCTTTCAGTGCACATTCCCCCGCGCATGCACAAACCTTTGCGCCCATCCTCCTCCCGCCCCTACCCCAGCAGTGCTGAGCTTCTCAGCACACCTTTCACACTGTCTGGCCGTTAATTTGCCAACCAGCGTGAAATCGCAGTCAGGGGCCGATCGTGGGTGGCGGGCCGTTTTCTGGCCGCTCCCAGGCCCGCCCGCCAAACGACTTAAAAATCTTACCCCTAATTTCCATTCAATCTATTTCATGATCTTCTGAGGCCAGATCCTTTCCCACTAATGTCCTTATGTCATCTTTTACTATCAGGGCTACCCCTCCTTCTTTGTCATTCTGTCTGTCTTTCTGAAATATTGCGTACCCTGGAATGTTTATTTCCCATCCTTGATTGCCTTGTAACCATGGCCGGAAATTTACGGCCCCGTCACAGCAGGGACAGGGCTGTAAAATGCTGTGAGCCATTCCAAACTCCATTGACTTCAGCAGGACTGTAAAATCCCACTGGCGTAAAATTCCACCGCATGTCTCTGTAATGGTGATGACATCTAAATCATTTACCTCTATTTGTGCCACTAATTCGTCTATTTTATTGCAGATGTTTCATGCATTCAGATAAAGAACCTTTAATTTCAATTTTTAACTTCTATTGCCTGCAACATCCTTGATTGCCGATGTACAATTTTTGTTAAACCCTCTGTCCCTTCTGTTCCACTCTACTCATCTTTACCCACATTGCTATACTGTTCTGATGCCTTGACCTTTCTCTTTCGATTTCTAAATCACTCTTCAACTGAGCCCTCCACCACCACCCCGCCATTAGTTTAAAGCCCTGTCCGTAGTCCTGGTTATACGATTAGTCAGGACACTGATCCCAGCCCGGTTCAAGTGCAGCCCATCCCAATGGAATAGCTCACTCTTCCCTGAGTTTCATGCCCATGCCCCATGAATCGAAACCCGTCTTCCTATACCAATCTTTGAGCTATGCGTTTAATTCTCTACTCTGCTTGACCCTAAGCCAATTAGCACTTTACTCAGGTAACAAATCCAGTGCTGATTACATTTTATGTTCTGAGTTTTAATTTGGTACCTAACTTCTCAAATTCTCTTAGCAGAACATCATTCCTGGTTCTACCTATGTCATTGATTCCCATGTGGACCATGGCAATTGGATCCTTCCCCTCCCACTGCAAGTTCCTCTCCAGCCACAAGGAGGTGTCCTTAACCCTGACACCAGGCAGGCAACACAACCTTCGGAGCTGCTGGGCGCGGCTGCAGTGAACAGTATCTATCCCCCTAACTATGCTGTCTCCTATCACTACCACATTTCTCTTCGCTCTCCCCACTTAAATGGCATCTTTCACCAAGGTGCCATGGTCAGTCTGCTCATCCATCTTGCAGCCCTTCTCCTCATCCACACAGGGAGCAAGCACCTCATACCTGTTGGACAAAGTCGGGGCTGAGGCTCCTCCATCACTACATGCTGATTCCCCATACCTGTCTAACTTGCAGTCACATCCTCCTGTTAATGGCCTCTGACCGACTCTAAGGTTCTGCCTAACCTAAGGGGTGTGACTGCCTCCTGGAACAAAGTTTCCAGAACTCTCCCCCTCCCTGATGCCCCGCAATGTCCCCAACTCAGACTCCAGCAGGTATGGTTGTATTTATTAAAACCTTCATGAAATCTCATCCCTCTGAGCCAAAGTTGCCTAAACTGCAGACAAGGTTGGACGCGTCACGCTGGGCGGGCCTTAATTGACCCGCCCACATAAAATGGCGGCGCACAGCCGATCGCAGGCGGCAATTGGCTCGGCGCCCACTCCCGACCGGCCCACCCAGCAGGCAGAAGATTCTGCCCTTGAATTCAGTAGTAATAAGACCACCAAGTCTTATAGGTTTCTTACAAAACTAAATTAAACCTCTTTTGAACTTTACCTCTCTACTAATAAAAAATCTATCATAGTGCCAATTCCAGCAGTGATCTTTGGGAAAAATAAATAAACACACTATTTCTTACTACTTCTGCTGTCTAGGTATACATTACAACCCCTCCTTTGAATTCAAACCACTATAGTTTCTTTAAAAATGCAAATGTTCCCTTTACACTTCACATTCTGAAACTTCCCCATGTTTACCTAATTAACATTTCAAACCTAACTTCTCTTCTTACATCAAGGCATCCAGACTAGCTGCCTCTAATTCAATGAAGTCTCACGCGCACAGACACATCCACTATTACTCTATTTTACAATAAATTCCACTAACATTATAGAAATTATCTCTTCCTGACAATGGAGTTCGATCACAGATCAGCTGCTATCACACTGAAGTGCAGAACAGGCTCGATGGGCTAAATGGCTCACTCCTGTTTCTATGTCCAATTTCACTATTATGTGAAGAGGGCAAAACTGGATACAGTATTCTCCCTCAGGCCTAACCAAGATCTTGTACAATGTCAAAATGTTATGCTATGGTTTAGAGTGAACTGTATTGTGACCCTAGAACCCACTTTGCTTTAGCTATAGCTTCATGGCATTGGTCATGAGCCTTTAGAGATTGATCCATTAAAACAGCCAGATCTCTTCCTTTCACCACGGGCTGTAATTCTGAAGTGAGGAAGCATTCTGAGATTCCAGTTTATTTATCTGGCATCGGAACAGATAATGTAATGTTGGCAATACTCAGCAGACCAGGCAGCATCTGTGGAGGGCAAAACAGAGTTAAAGTTTCAGGTTGATGGCTTTTTGTCAGCCCTAAAATGTTAACTCTCTTTCTCTGTCCATGGATTCTGCTGAGTATTTCCAAAATTTTCTTTTTATCTTGCAGGTTTCTACCAACTGCAATATTTTGCTTTTATGTTAGTTATTATTTATCTGGTACACAGGGGTAGTAGGGGTAGCCGAATGACCTCCCAGGTTGTGGTCAACCCTGTCCTTTTGTGAGCCCTAGGTCCAGCAGGCCAGCTGGTAGCACCTGGAGGGTCCTGTATTCAGGGTTACAAGCGATGGCCAATGGTGAATCTGGCGTATTCTACAGCTGTGAAGGCAGAGGAGCTACAACCTCGGAAGGCAACAAATGGCTGGTGCCAGGCAGCGGATCATCTGGGAAGAGGGTTTATTCCCTTCAAACACACGTAAGGAAGGCAACAAATGACCTCATGCTTTCCTTTTCCTGAGTCAAATATGGTGATTACTAGCAATTCTTATCAAGAAAATAGCATGAATAGGATTGGCACCACTTTTGTTAAACTTGCTCTTAACCAGAACTCCAACAACGAGGTCATCCACCATTGCAATGATCGGAAAGTTTGGAAAATCATGGTCGCCTATGCCACTTGACATGGCACTTAAACAACAACAACACATTTACAAACCACAATCCTGTAGTCTGGCTAAATTCAACTTGTGATGAAATGCATAACAAGATACATTGCATTGTCACCTTACAAGCACATAACAGCTGTTGCACACTGGGAGAAAAGAGTGAATGGTAATAGAGATGGATTATTGAAACAAGAATGAACCATAGGATTGATTCATGATGATAACACCTACAAAAGGTCTTTGTTGCCCATGTCAATTTCTGACCAAAGACCCATCCACCTCCATTTACTTTCTCCCATTCCTCTTCAATCTGTTACCAACTTTATGCAAGGTGAAGTTCATCCAAACTCTCTACCATCAGAGAAGTTGCTCGAGATGCATGACAAGATCACATAAGAAAACCATTCAACCCATTCAGTTATTTCCTTCCCCAGGCTATGTACAATCCACTTGATGCCAGACCTTTTCCACCTATTTCATCTGCTGAGGTGAGATTCTGTAAAGTTTCTTACTGCTCACTCCCAAGTAAATCATGCACAGAGTGCCTTTCTAAAACTGTATCCTACGATTTGCATTACACATTATGTTCTCGGGCATCCTGAGAGAGAAGGCACTATGTAATTTAAATTCTTACTATTCATCTGATGGTTCCAATTAAAAACAATGTTCCAAACTGCTTTGAATCATCTCTGCCTGTTCTTATGCTTAGAATCTTTTATCCCACCCTTAACCAGACATTTGCCTGGCTAAATGACAATGCAATCTACTTCCTGTACTCACTAATCAATGTTTTATACCTGTTTTTGCCCAACATAAGGACACGAAGTGACTTCAGAGAAGAGAGACCAGAGATTTCCTCAATCCGATTGTTGTAAAGGTCCAAAAAAATAAGGCGTCGTAGATTGGAAAGATGCTGGATCTGAGTGATGAGATTGTGCTGGAAATTCAACAAGCGAAGTTGTTGCTCACCCTCCAGAATTGGACAGACTGTTAGGTTTCGCCTGGACAACAAATAAAAATACAAATTGCTGATGGTAAAATATGCACTGTGTGTAAACTGTGGTCTATTATAATATTTCCTTTTGCAACGAGAGCTGAGTAGTTCAAACCAATTAAAAACCACAGTTCTCTTTCCAAAATAAGTGTTTATTTGCAAACAGCAAGGAGCTCAAAGTGTTTTCTGTTGAACATGTTGGGAGGCCACAATGGTAATTTGAAGTACAAATACTTTTGAATGCACTCCAAGGCTTTTTTTAATAGAAGTCATTCCAACGGGGCTTGGGATGAAAGGGGTCAGACACCGACCTGTGGTATTGTGGGTGACAGGGTCAAACACTGGCTTTGCTGGACCTGGTTTCAAAACCAGTGTACATTGATACAATGGAAAGTTCCACTTTCTGTTGCCTTTAAGATACAATGTGAAACATGCACTTGGTCATTTCAAACCAGTCCTAATTGAGCCTCGAGCAAGGAGGAGATCGGGCATCACTTCATGGAATGGTCAGGGCCTGGACTTGGCAGAGAGTAATCAATGGGAGGTAGGAGTACAAGTGACATTCGTTGAATGCGTAAATTCTTCAGTCAGCAATAAACCTGCTGCCCAGGCCCTGCCTTTCCACTCTCAGCCAGCCGGGGTTGCACCTCTATACTGAGGTGAAAAAGTTCTGCAGACTCCTTGCTACATTCTGTACGCCTGAGCATTGCATCACATTAGAAAACTCTGTCAGGGCCCTTAGACTTGTGCATTAATCTGGCCAGCTTCAGGCAAAACTTTAACAAGTCAGTACAAATGTAAATGAGGCACGCAGGAACAGGAGGAAGTCACTCAGCCTCTTCAGTCTGTTACAGCATTCAATTATGTCTGTACCTAAACTCTATTTACCCACCGTAGCTCCATATCCCATGATACCGTCACCTAACAGAAATTTGTCACTCAGTTATGACCCAGCAGCAAGACACAGCATCAGATTAACACATTCTCCTCGACTTAATTCCAACTTGTTTCATTTGAATTTTCATTAATATACATTTTTTTTCAAGCATGCCAAGCCTCCTGTACAATTTTATCTTTATTATTATTCCACGGCAGGTGGTGGACTTTGAATTCAATAAAAATCTGGAATTAAAAGTCTAATGATGACCATGAAACCATTGTCAATTGTTGTAAAAACCCATCTGGTTCACTAATGTCCTTTAGGGAAGGAAATCTGTCGCCCTCACCTGGTCTGGCCTACGTGTGACTCAAGACCCACAGCAATGTGGTTGACTCTTAAATGCCCTCTGAAATGGCCTAGCAAGCCACTCAGTTGTATCAAACAGCTACAAAGTCTCAAAAAAGGAATGAAACCGGACGGACCACCTAGCGTCGACCCAAGCACCGGAAACGACAATGGCAATCTCAACCCTGTTGACCCTGCAAAGTCCTCCTTAATAACATCTGGGGGCTAGTGCAAAAATTGGGAGAGCTGTCTCACAGGCTAGACAAGCAACAGCCTGACATAGTCATCCTCACGGGATCAGACCTTACAGATAATGTCCCAGACACCACCATCACCATCCCTGGGTATGTCCAGTCCCACCGGCAGGACAGACCCAGCAGAGGTGGTGGCACAGTGGTAAACAGTCGGGAGCAAGTTGCACTGGGAGTCCACAACATCAACTCCAGGCCCCATGAAGTCTCATGGCATCAGATTAAACATGGGCAACGAATCCTCCTGCTGGCTACCACTTACCACCTTCCCTGGGTTGATGAATCAGTGCTCCTCCATGTGGAACACCATTTGAACGAAGCACTGAGGGGTGGCAAGGGCACAGAATATACTCTGGGTGGGGGATTTCTATGTCCATCACCAAGGGTGGCTCGGCAGCACCACTACTGACCAAGCTGGCCAAGTCCTAAAGGGCATAGCTGCTAGACTGGATCTGCAGCAGGTGGTGAGGACACCAAAAGGAAGGAAAAATATACTTGACCTCATCCTCACCAACCTGCCTGCCGCAGATGCATCTGTCACATTGAGGATACCCTCCATTGTGTTCTGTGGCACTAGTGCCATGCTAAATGGGATAGATTTCGAACAGAGCTAGCAACTTAAGACTAGGCATCCATGAGGCGGTGTGGGCCATCAGCAGCAGCAGAATTGTACTCAACCACAATCCGTAACCTCATAGCCCAGTTTATCCCCCAGTCTACCATTACCACCAAGCCAGGGGATTAACCCTGGTTCAGTGAAGAGTGCAGGAGGGCGTGCCAGCACCAGACACACCTAAAATGAGGGTGTCAACCTGGTGAAGCTATAACACAGGACTTCTTCTGTGCCAAAAAGCATAAGCAGCAAGTGATAGACAAAGAGCTACGCAATCCCACAACCAATGGATAAGATCTGCAGTCCTGCCACGTCCAGTTATGAATGGTGGTGGACAATTATACAACTCACTGGAGCAGGAGGCTCTACAAATATCCCCATCCTCAATGATGGGGGAGCCCAGCACATCAGTGCAAAAGATAAGGCTGAAGCATTTGCTACAATCTTCAGCCAGAAGTGCCGAGTGGATGATCCATCTCAGCCTCCTCCAGAGGTCCCCAGCATCACAGTCTTCAGCCAATTCGATTCACTCCACGTGACATCAAGAAACAGCTCAAGGCACTGGGTACTGCAAAGGCTATTGGGCCTGACAACATTTCAGCAATAGTACTGAAGACTTATGCTCTAGAAGTTGCCGTGCCCCTCGCCAAACTGTTCCAGTACAGCTACAACACTAGCATTACCCGGCTATGTGGAAAATTGCCCAGGTATGTCCTGTACACAAAAAGCAGGACAAATGCAACCCGGCCAATTACCGCCCCATCAGTCTACTCTCAATCCTCAGTAATGGAAGGGGTCACCAATTGTGCTATCAAGCGGCAACAACCTGCTCACTGACGCCAAGTTTGGGTTCCAACAGGGCCACTCAGCTCCTGACCTCATTACAGTCTTGGTTCAAACATGGATAAATGAGCTGAACTCCTGAGGTGAGGTGGGGTGAGAGTGACTGCCCTTGACATCAAGGCCGCATTTGACCGAGTGTGGCATCAAGGAGCCCTAGCACAACTGGAGTCAAGGGGGATCAGGGGGAAAACTCTCTGCTGGTTGGAGTCATACCTAGCACAAAGGAAGATGACTGTGGTTGTTGGAGGTCAGTCACCTCAGCTCCAGGACATCATTGCAGGAGTCCCTCAGGATAGTATCCTCGGCCCAACCATCTTCAGCTGCTTCGTCAATGACTTTTCTTCCATCATAAGGTCAGAAATGGGGATGTTCGCTGATGATTGCACAATGTTCAGCACCATTCAAACTCCTCAGATGCTGAAGCAGTCCATATCCAAATGCAGCAAGATCTGGACAATATCCAGGCTTGGGCCGACAGGTGGCAAGTGACAGTTCGCACCACACAAGTGTTAGGCAATGACCATCTCCAACAAGAGAGAATCCAACCATCGCCCCTTAATGTTCAATGGCATTACCATCACTGGATTCCTCAATATCAACATCCTGGGGGTTACCATTGACCAGAAACTGAACTGGACTAGCCACATAAATACTGTGGTTACAAGAGCAGGTCAGAGGCTAGGAATCCTGCGACGAGTAACTCAACTCCTGACTCCCCAAAGCCTATCCACCATCTACAAGGCACAGGTCAGGAGTGTGATGGAATAGTCCGCATTTGCCTGGATGAGTGCAGCTCCCACAACACCCAAGAAGCTTGACACTGTCCAGAACAAAGCAGCCCGCTTGATTGGCACCACATCCACAAACATTCACTCCCTCCACCACAGTAGCAGCAGTGTGTACCATCTACATGATGCACTGCAGGAATTCACCAGGGCTCCTTTGATGGCACCTTTTAGAAGGGCAGCAGGTAGATGGGAACACCACCACCTGGGAGTCCCCTCCAAGTCACTCACCACCCTGACTTGGAAGTATATCGCCGTTCCTTCACTGTTGCTGGGTCAAAATCCTGGAACACCCTTCCTAACAGCACTGCGGGTGTATCTACAGCATATGGACTACAGCGGTTCGAGAAGGCAGCTCACCACCACTTTCTCAAGGGCAACTAGGGATAGGCAATAAATGCTGGCCCAGCCAGCGAAGCCCATATCCCGTGAATGAATGAAATAAAAAATTAATTCAAATCATTGAATAAATTGATTTTTGAACAAAATTACCAGGAAAGGGCTGTAGGTTTTATAAACAAAATTTTAACTCCCTCTTCCTTTCAAATTTATGAAATCAATTACATTGCTGGAAAAGTACACACGCACACACAAAACAACCTCCGAAATCCTGAGCAAAAGCCATTTATATGTGAAATGAAGACAGAAAATGCTGGAAATACTCAGCAGGTCTGGCAGCGTCTGAGGAGAGAAAAACAGAATTAATGTTTCAGTTCTGATGTAAGGTCACTGACCTAAAACAGTAACTCTGCTTTTCTCTCTCTTGACAGATGCTGCCAAACATGTTGAGTATTTCCAGCATTTTCTGTTTTTATTTCAGTTTTCCAGCTGTGTTTTGCTTTTGTACCATTTACATCAGTCCCTGTGTAGTCATTCAATGCTACAGCTACATTAAGAATGTGTACAGGTCAGCACCCACAGAAGGGGAATGATTACAATTGCCCCTCCCTATTCTTAAGGGCATTAAATCAGTATGGAAACTGTGACACATTGTGACTTGGTAAATATTTCAAAATAAAAATTAGTAGTTTTCCCCACGTTATTTCACAGAGGAAGTCAAAAACAACTACAGTCTTCAGGGGAAGTGAGAAGAAAGGGCAAGGATAACAGTTCTCTCCCTTCTGATACCGTCCTCTTCCATTCAAAATTTGCCTCATCAACCCCCTCCTCAAAAAAACCACTTATGATCTCTCTATCCCTCCAAATTAGTGCCCATCTCCAACCTCCCTTTCCTCAACAAAGTCCTTCAACATGCCGTCATTTATCCAATCTGTGCTCATTTTTCCAATAACTCACAGCGCCACATGCCAATGAGAGTAGAAATAGGAACATAGGAACAGGAGTAGGCCCATCGAGCCTGCTCCACCATTCAATTAGATCATGGCTGATCATCTACTTCAATGCCACTTTTCTGCACAATACCCATGTCCCTTGATGTCATTAGTCTCCAGAAATCTATCGATTTCTGTCTTGAACATGCTGAATGATTGAGCTTCCACTTCCCTCTGGGGTAGAGAATTCCAAAGATTCACTACCCTCTGAGTGAAGAAATTCCTCCTCATCTCCGTCTTAAATAGCCTACCCCGTATCCTGAGATATGTCCCCTGGTTTTAGACTCACCAGCCAGGAGAAACATCTACATCCACCCTGTCATGCACTGTAAGAATTTTGTAAGTTTCAAAGAGATCACCCCCTCATTCTTTGAAACTCTAGTGAATACAGACCCAGTCTCCTCAGGCTCTCCTCATATGACAATCCTGCCATCCTAGTGAACCTCTGTTGCACTCCCTCTATGACAAGTATATCCTTCCTTAGATAAGGGAGCCAAAACTGTACACAATACTCCAGGTGAGGTCTCAATAAGGCTCTATGTAACTACAGTAAGGCATTCTTACTCCTGTACTCAAATCCCCTCGCGATGAAGGCCAACATATCATCTGCCTTCCTAATTGCTTGCCTGCATGCTAGCTTTAGTGACTCATGAAGAAGGACACCCAGACTTCCCAACCTCTCACCATTTAAGAAATCTTCTGCCTTTCTGCCAAAGTGAATAACTGCACGCTTATTCACATTATATTACATCTGCCATGTTTTGACCTTTCACTTAGACTGTCCAAATCCTCTTGAAGCTTCCTTGCATCCTCCTCATTACTTGCATTCCCACCCAGTTTGGTTTCATCGGCAAATTTGAAAACATCACAAATGGTCCCCACATCCAAATCAATATATAGGTTGTGAACTGCCTTGGGCCTAGCACTGATCCTTGTGGTAACCCATTAGTAACGGCCTGCCATCCTGAGAATTATCTGTTTATTCCTAGTCTCTGCTTTCTGTCTGTTAACTAATTCTTAATCCATTCTAGTATATTTCTCCTGATCCCATGCACTCTAATTTTATTTACTAACCTACTGTGTGGATCTTTATCAAAAACCTTTTGAAATTCCAAACATACCACATCCACTGGTTCTCTTTTATCTACGCTATAAGTAGTATCCTCAAAAACCTCCAACAAATTTGTCAAACATGATTTCCTTTCATAAATCCATGTTGACTCTGCCCAATTTTACAATTATTTTCTAAATGTTCAGTTATCACATCCTTTATAATAGATTCTAACATTTTCCCTACTATTGACATCAGGCGAGCAGGTCTGTAGTTCTCCATTCACTCTCTCTTTCCCTTCTTAAATAGCGGGGTTACATTTGCTATTTTCCAGTTTGATGGAATCTTTCCACAATCTATAGAATTTTGAAAGATAACCACCAATGCATCCACTATCTCTCTAGCCACCTCCTTCAACACTCCAGGATGAAGCTTATCTAGTCAAGGGGATTTATCAATATTCAATCCAGTTAACTTTTCAAGTACTATTCTTTTACTGATACTAAATTCTTTTAGTTCCTCAGTTTCACAAGTCCCTTGGTCGACTAGTATTTCTGGGAGATTTTCTGTATCTTCTTCCGAGAAGACAGACGCAAAGTAAGTATTTAGTTTCTCTGCCATTTCTCCGTTCTCCACTATAAATTCTCCTGTCCCCACCAGTAGTGGGCCCACATTTGTCCAAGTTAATCTTTTCCTTTTCGCATACCTAGAGAAGCTTTTACAGTCTGCCTTTATGTTCCTTGCTAGTTTACATTCATATTCTCTTTTCCCTTTCTTAATCAGTTTCTTGGTCCTCCTTTTCTGGGCTGTAGATTGCTCCCAATCAGGCTTATCACTTCTTCTGGCATCCTTATAAGCCATTTCCTTTGATTTAATGCAATCTTTAACTTCTTTCGTTAACCATGGTTGATTTACCTTTCCTTTTGGGTGTTTGTGTCTTACAGGAATGTACATATGTTGTGGACCATGTAGCACTTCTTTAAATGCCATCAAATCTTTTAGTGTATTTTCTCAACCCACCATAGCCAACTTGTCCCTCATACCTTCATAATTTCCTTTCTTCAGATTTAAGACCCTATTTTCAGAATGAACTATATCACATTCAAAATTAATGCAAAATTCTATCATATTATGGTCACTATTTCCCAAAGGCTCCTTTACAGCAAGGTTATTAATTAGCCATTTCTCATTACACAGCACTAAATCCAAAACTGCCCAATCCCCAGATGGCTACTCAACGTACTGCTCCAGAAACCCATCTCATACACACTGCAGGAATCATAATATAGAGATTATTACCTTTGAGGCTCTGCTTTTTAATTTAATGCCTAGCTTCTCATACTCCCTATGCAGAACTTCTTTCCTAGTCTTATCTCTGTCATTGATGCCTACACGGATCATGACAACTGGAACCTCCCCCTCCTACTCCAAGTTTCTCTCTAGCACTGAGCGGATATCCCGAACCCTGACACCTTCTGGATTCTCATTCTCAGCCGCAGAGAACAGTATCTATCCCCCGTATATACTGTCCCCTACTATCACTATACTCCTTATAACTCCCCCCCACTTGAATGGCTTCCTGTATCATGGTGCCTGCTCATCCACACTACAACCCTCGCTCTTGACAATGTAAGCTGCAAGAATCTTGAACCCGTTGTTCAATTATAAGGATTGAGGCTCCTCCACTCCCACTTTTTTGATACCCTTACTTGTCTGTCTCGCAGTCACACCCTCCTATCCTTGACCACTGACCAAAGCAGATGACGCTAATCTCAGGGGCGTGACTGTCTTCTGGAACAAAGTGTCCCGGTAAATTTCCCCCTCCCCCATGTGTCGCAACGTCTGCAGCTCAGCCTCCAACTCAATGACTCTGAGCCAAAGCTCCTCAAGCTGCAGACACTTACTACAGATGTGGATGCCATGGATTGCAGTGGCATCCAGGAGCTCCCACATGTTGCAGCTGTGACACATCAGATGTCCTGCCATCTTTACTGTGTTAATTAAATTTATTTTTCTTAATTAATTTATAGTTCCCCTCTTCATTGAACTCCCTCACTCACCAAACTCCCAGTCTAAGAATCTGTGCCTCAAGTAGCACTCAGTGCAGACCATGCAGCACTCAGATAGCCCTGTATTTATACTTTCTGAAAAAGAATGATGGCTCAAACTCTGCTAAAAATCAGAAACCAGTTTAAGCTAGCTATCTAACTGACTAGCTCCAGTTGCAGTTCAGAGAATTTGTATATCCCTGTTTAAGCCTGGAAGAAACTTAACTCACCTCTTAACTTGAACAGAAATTTTAATTAGTAATTTTAGTTAATTACTAAAAGTAAACAAAAACTAAACTTTAGAAATGAATAATTAACCCTTAAAATCCCTCACTCATCAAACTCCCAGCCTGACACTCTGTGCCTCAAGCAGCACTCAGTGCCGGCCAAGAAGGTGATTTATTTTTAGAGGCACAGGGCAAGGCTAGAATGCTTAATGAGTACTTTGTATCAGTATTTACTTAGGAAGAGTATGCTGACAAAATTTAGGTGGCAATGGAGATGTTAGAGGTATTGGATGGAGTGACAGCTGATAGGCAGAATATATTGGAAAGGCTGGCTATGCTTAGAATGTATAAGTCATCTGGTTTGGATGGCTTGCATCCAAAGTTGCGAAAGGAAGCTCAGGGGTGGGTGGTCGGGGCGGTGGGGAAGTGGCGGATGGCTGAAGGGTTTGCCATAATCTTCCAATCTTTTCTCAATACAGGGGAGGTGCCAAAGGATTGGAGAGTGACAAATGTGATATCTTTGTTCAAGAATTACATAGGATATAAGGTTATACGGCACAGAAACAGGCCATTAGGCCAAACCAGTCCATGTTGGCCGTCATACTCCATTTGAGACTCCTCCCATCTTTCCACATCTAAATGCAGGGCCCTTACAGTCCAAAACAGAAAAATTTATAATAGAGAACAAGGAAACGGCAGAGCAATTAAACAACTACATTAGCTCTGTCTTCACGGAGGAAGACACAAATAACTTCCCAGAGATACTATGGAGTCAAGGGTCTAGTGAGAAGGAGGAATTGAAGGAAATTAGTATTACTAAAAAAACAGCGCTGGACAAATTAAAGGAATTACAGATCAGTTAGCCTAACATCAGCAGCAGGGACTCTATTATAAAGGATGTGATAATAAGACGCTTAGGAAACATCAACGAGATTAGACAAAGTCAACATGGATTTATGAAAGGGAAATCATGTTTGACAAGCCTACTGGAGTTTTCTGAGGATGTAACTAGCAGGATGGATAATGTAGAACCAGTGGATGTGGTGTATTTGGAATTTCAGAGAGCTTTTGATAAAGTCCCACATATGAGGTTAGTGCGTAAAATTAAAGTATATGGGATTGGGGGTAATATATCGGAATGGATTGAGAATTGGTTAGCAGATAGGAAACAGAGAGGAGGAATAAATGGGTCTTTTTCAGAATGGCAAGTGGTGGCTAGTGGGATACCACAGGGATCAGTGCTTGGGCACCAGCTATTCACAATATATATCAATTTGGATGAGGGAACCAAATGTAATATTTCCAAGTTTGCTGATGTCACAAAACTAGGTGGGAATGTGAGTGGTGAGGAGGATGCTAAGAGACTTCAAGGCAATTTAGACAAGTTGAGTGAGTGGGAAAATACATGGCAGTTGCAGTATAAGGTGGATAAGTGTGAAGTTATCCACTTTGGTAGGAAAAACAGAATGCAGAGTATTATTGATAGATTGGGAAATGTTTTTGTACAAAGAGACCTGGGTGTCCTTGTACACCAATCACTGAAAACAAGCATGCAGGTGCAGCAAGCAGTTAACGGTATGTTGACCTTCATTGCCAGAGGACTTGAGCACAGGAGCAAGGATCTCTTATTGCAGCTCTACAGGGCTGTGGTGAGATCACACCTGGAGTACTGTATACAGTTTTGGTCTCTTTACCTAAGAAAGGATATACTTGCCATAGGAGGAGTCCAGCGAAGGTTCACCAGACTGATTCTTGGGATGGCAGGATTGTCGTATGAGAAGAGGTTGGGCCGATTAGGCCTGTATTCACTGGAGTTTAGAAGAATGAGAGGAGATCTCATTGAAACTATAAAGTTCTGACAAGGCTGGTCAGGCTGGATGCAGGAGTGATATTTCCTTTGGCTGGGGTTGGGGTGGGTGTCTAGCACAACGGGTCACAATCCCATGATACGGGGTAGGCCATTTAGGACTGAGATGAGGAGAAACTTCTTCACTCAGAGGGTCGTGAACCTATGGAATTCTCTACCACAGGGGCTGTGGTGTCCAAGTCACTGTTTAAGAAAGAAATAAATAGATTTCTAGACTCTAAAAACGTCAAGGGGTATGGGGGGAGAGAGGGAGTATGGCGATGAGATAGAGGATCAGCCATGATCATACTGAATGGCAGAGCAGGCTCAAAGAGCCGAATGACCTCCTGCTTCTATTTTCTATGTTTTTATGTTTAAATCTATCAACTTAACCTTCCATTTCCTTATTGCTCACATGCTTGTCTAATTTTCCCTTAAATGCATTGATACTATTCACTTCAATCACTCCCTGTGGTAGCGAGTTCCACATTCTCATCACTCTTAGAGTAAAAAAGTTTCTGCTGAATTCCCCATTGAATTTCTTGGTGATTATCTTATCATGATGGCCTCTAGTTACGCGCTTCTGCACATATTCTCACCCTATTCATGGTATCAAAAAGGGCGTAAGGGCATTGCCAGTGACTATAGGCCAACCAGTTTAGCATCAGTGATGTTTAAGCTTGACAAACAATTATCAAGGGAAAAAAAAGAACATGCTCTTGGAGCAAAGGCAATTGAGTGCAGCTTTGGAGCTGAATGCAGACCTGGGAGCTTGGTGAGTAGGGGAGTTCAGCGAGGACGAGAAGGACGTGTCCTTTCCTTTTATTTTTTCTACCTTTTTCACCCTGTACGAATTGGTTCCTATTCTACTACAGGGAAAAGAGCTAGCTGCTTTGTGCATATCTGGTAAGTGGTTACGGTCTATTCCAGTCCTAAGGTTTAAAACAATAAACGGACTGGTGGTAAAGTTAATAAAATATATAAAAAAGGAAAATAAGGAAGGGGACAATATAATTAAGTAATTCATTAAAGCACATTAAGGATGTCAGGGCAGGTGATGTGCCAAGGCTGCAGCATGTGAGAACTCCTGGATGCCAGTGTGATCCAGGGCAAACATGTCTGCAGCAGGTGTTTGCAGCTCGAGGATCATCGGCTCAGTCTTTTTTGGGATTTGGGTGTTGCTGGCTAGGCATTTATTGCCCCAATCCCTAATTGCCCTTGAGAAGATGGTGGTTAGCTGCCTTCTTGAACTGCTGCAGTCAATAGTGTAGGTATACCCACAGCGCTGTTAGGGAGGGAGTTCACGATTTTGACCCAGCAACAGTGAAAGAACGGCGATATATTTCCAGGTAAGGATGGTGAGTGGCTTGCAGGGGAGCTTCCAAGTGGTGGTGTTCCCATCTGTCTGCTGCCCTTCTCCTTCTAGATGGTAGTGGTCGTGGGTTTGGAAGGTGCTAAGCAGCCACAGTGAGTTCCTGCAGTGCATCTTGTAGATGGATCACACTGCTGCTACTGTGCATCGGTGATGGAGGCAGTGAATGTTTGTGGATGGGATGCCAATCAAGTGGGCTGCTTTGTCCTGGATGGTGTCAAACTTCTTGAGTGTTGATGCAGCTACACACATCCAGGAAAGTGAAGAGAATTCCACCACATTCCTGAATTGTGCCTTGTAGAGAGTGGACAGGCTTTGGGGAGTCAGAAAGTGAGTTACTCGCCGCAGGATTCCTAGCCTCTGACCTGCTCTTGTAGCCACAGTATTTATATGGCTAGTCCAGTTCAGTTTCTGATCAATGGTAACCCCCAGGATGTTAATAGTGGGGGAATTCAACGATGGTAATGTCACTGAATGTCAAGGGGCGATGGTTAGATTCTCTCTTGTTGGACATGGTCATTGCCTGGCACTTATGTAGCATGAATGTTACAAGGCACTTGTCAGTCCAAGCCTGGATATTGTCCAGGTCTTGCTACATTTGGACTGCTTCAGTATCTATGGAGTCGCAAATGGTGCTGAGCATTGTGCAATCATCAGCAAACATCCCCACTTCTGACCTTATGATGGAAGGAAGGTCATTGATGAAGCAGCTAAAGATCGCTGAGCCTAGGACACTACCCTGAGGGACTCCTGCAGTGATGTCCTGGAACTGAGAAGATTGACCTCCAACTACCACAACCATCTTCCTTTGTGCTGGCATGACTCCAGCCAGTGGAGAGTTTTCCCCCTGATTCCCATTAACTCCAGTTTTGCTCGGGCTCCTTAATGCCATATCAGTCAAATGCTGTCTTGATGTCAAGGGCAGTCACTGCCACCTCACCTCTGGAGTTCAGCTCGTTTGTTCATGTTTGAACCAAGGCTGTAGCGAGGTCAGGAGCTATGTGATCCTGGCAGAATCCAAACTGAGCATCAGTGAGCAGGTTATCACTAAGCAAATGCCACTTGATAGCTCTGTTGATAACCCCTTTCATCCATCACTTTACTGATGAAGTAACAAGGAGGACTGATGAGGGTAGTGCAGTGGATGTTGTCTACATGGATTTTAGTAAGGTATTTGACAAAGTCCCACATGGCAGACTGGTCAGAAAAGTAAAAGCCCATGGGATACAGGGGAATAAGGTGAGTTGGATTCAAAATTGGCTCAGTGATAGGAAACAAAGGTTAATGGCTGATGGATGTTTTTGTGAATGGAAAGCGGTTTCTGGTGGCATTCTACAGGGCCCAGTGTTGGGTTCCTTGCTGTTTGTTGTATATATTAATGATTTGGACTTAAATGTGGGTGGCATGATTGGAAAATTTGCAGATGACACAAAAATTGGCCATGTAGTTGATAGTGAAAAGGATAGCTGTTATCTCCAGAATTATATCAATGTTTGGCTGAGTGGGCGGAAAAGTGGCAAATAGAATTCAATCCAGAGAAGTGTGAGGCAATGCATTTGGGGAAGGCAAACAAAGCTAGGAAATACACAATAAATGGAAGGATATTGGGAGGGATAAAGGAAGTGAGAGACTTTGGTGTGCATGTCCACAAGTCCCTGAAGGTGGCAGGACAGGTGGTAAAGGTGGTAAAGAAAGCATATGGAATGCTTTCCTTTATTGGGTGAGGTGTAGAATATAAAAGCAAGGATGCAATAATGGAACTGTATAAACTCTGGTTAGGCCACAGCTGGAACTTTGTGTGCAGTAAATGTAGCATTTACAGGAAGGACATAATTGCCCTGAAGAGAGTACAGAGGAGATTTATAAGAATGTTGCCAGGTCTTGAAAATTGCAGCTATGAGGAAAGACTGGATAGGCTGGGGTTGTTTTCTTTGGAACTGAGGCTGAGGGGTGAACTGATTGAAGAGTACAAGATTATGAGGGGTATAAGCAAAATACTGCGGATGCTGGGAATCTGAAACAAAAACAAAAATAGCTGGAAAAACTCAGCAGGTCTGACAACATCTGCAGAGAGGAACACAGTTAACGTTTCGAGTCTGAATGACACTTCATCAGAACTGTTCAGTACTGATGAAGTGTCATTCAGACTCGAAACGTTAACTGTGTTCCTCTCCGCAGATGCTGTCAGACCTGCTGAGTTTTCCAGCTAAGCTTATGAGGGGCCTAGGTAGAGTAGACAGGGATGCCCTGTTTCCCCTAGCAGTGAGGTCAATACCAGAGGGCACAGATTTAAGGTGGTTGGTAGAAGGATTAGAGGGTACATGAGGAAAAACTTCTTCACTCAGAGGGTGGCGGGCATTTGGAATTCACTGCTTGGTTTGGTAGTGGAGGCAGAAACCCTCAAAAAGGCACCTGGATCTGCACCTAAGGTGCTGCAAACCGCAAGGCTACAGACCAGGTGCTAGGAGCTGGGATTAAAATGGGCAGCTAGTATTTTTAGTGAACCAGATGGGTTTTTACAAAAATTAACAATGGTTTCATGGTCACCATTAGACTTATAATTCCAGATTTTTATTGACTGAATTCAAATTCCACCACCTGCCATAGGGGGGATTCAAACCCAAGTCCTCAGAACTCATCCAGTGACAATACCACTACGCCATCACCTCCCCCTATAATCATTAAGCTGGATACTGAGCTGCAGACACTGCGCCACATCAGGGAGGGGGGAGTTATGTGGATGCTTTGTATCAGGAGGCAGTCACACCCCTTAGGATAGGGTCTTCTGATTTGGTCAGCCTTTGCAATTGTCCAATAGGTTTGAGGTTCTCCCAGCTTGTTTGGATGAGAGTGTGGGCTGCAGGATGGATGAGCAAACTGACCATAGCGCCGTAGTACAGGAAGCCATTAAGCTGGGGGAGTTAAAAGGAATGTAGTGATAGTGGAGGACAGTATTGTAAGGAGGATTGACACTGTTCTCTGCAGCAAAGAGTGAGAGTCCAGACAGCTGTGTTGCATTCCCGGTGCCAGCTTTCGGGACATCTGCTCAGGGCTGGAGGGGAGCTTGCAGTGGGAGGTGGAGGATCCAGTGTTATGGTCCATTTAGGTACCAACAACATAGGTAGAACTAGGAAAGAGGGTCTACAGAGAGTGTATGAGGAGCTAGGCACCAAATTAAAAGGCAGAACTTCAAAGATAATAATCTCTGGATTATTATCTGAGCCATGTGTAAATTGGATAGGGTAAATAAAATTAGAGAGATGAATACATGGTTCAAAAATGGGCATGGAGAAGTGGGTTCCAGTTCATGGGGCACTGGCATCTGTACTAGGGTAAGTGGGGGCTGTACTGTTAGGACAGTACTGTTGGGACAGTCTGCACCTGAACCATGCTGGGACCAGTGTTCTAGCGAGCCACATAACTAGGAATGTAGAGTGGGATTTAAACTAAATGTTGGGGGCAACAGATCAAATCTGGTAAGATGAGGTAAATCAAAGAGTAGCGAAAAAGCAAGAGAGAAAAAAGTATTAATGTGAGATATGATAAACAAGCCATTACAGGAAGAAACAGAGAGTACAGCGAGTACAAATCTAAGAGTAAATCAGCAGATAAGGCCAGATGCTACAAAAATAATAAAAGGACAAAACTAAAGGCTCTGTATCTGAATGCACATAGCATTTGAAACAAAACAGATGAACTAATAGCGCAAATAGGAATAAATGAGCACCATCTGATAGCCATTACAGAGACATGGCTACAGGATGACATAGACTGGGACCTGAATATTGAAGGGTACATGACATTTAGGAAGGACAGGAAGCTAAGAAAAGGTGGAGGGGTGGCTCTGTTAATTAATGATGTTATTAGCACACCAGAGAGGGATGACCTAAGTTCAGGAAACCAGGATATAGAAGTGGTTTGGGTAGAGGTGAGAAATGGTAAAGGCAAGAAGTCACTTGTGGGAGTGGAGTACCAACCAGACAGCAAGTTAGGTAGTGTGCAACGATATAGGATTAATTCATGCCCTCATAGTGGAGGCTCCCCTAGGTAGCAACAATCATCATATGATTGAAGTTTACATTCAGTTTGAGGTAGAGAACAGTGGGTCCAAGACTAAATAAACTTAAATAAGGGCAATTATGAGGGCATGAATGCAAAGCAAGCTAAAGTGAACTGGAAAATCAGGTTAAGGGATAGGTGAATAGAGGTGCAGTGACAGACATTTAAGGGGATATTTCAGAATACACAGATTAGATACATTCCAATGAGAAGGAAAAATTCCAAGGGGAAGACCTACCATCCATTGTAGTTAACTAAAAATATTAAAGATAGTATCAAACTTAAAGAAAAAGCATATAATTGCGCAAAAATGGGTGACAGTTCAGAAGATTAGACAGAATATAAAAAACAGCAAAGAATGACCAAAAGATTGATAAGGAAGAAAAAATTAGAGTACGAGAGAAAGCTAGCTAGAAATATAAAGACATATTTATATAAGAAAAGAGTTAACAAAGTGAGCGTTGGTCCTATAGAAACTGAGTCTGGGAAATTAATCATGGAAAATAAGGAGATGGCAAATGAATTGAACCGGTATTTTGCATTGGTCTTCATTGTAGAGGATACATGTAACATCCCAGAAATAGCTGTAAATCTGGAAATGAGGGAGGAACTCAGGAAAATTACAATCACCAGGGAAGTGGTACTAAGAAAATTGTTGGAGCTGCCGGCTGACAATTCCCCTGTTCTGATGGATTTCATCCTAAGGTCTTAAAACAAGTGGCTAGTGAGGTAGTTCATGCGTTGGTTTTAATTTTCCAAAATTCCCTAGATTTGGAAGGTTCCATTAGATTGGAAAATAGCGAATGTAACTCCTTTATTCAAAAAGGGAGATAGAAAGCAGGAAACTACAGGCCAGTTAGCTTAACATCTGTCACAGAGCAAATACTAGAAGCTATTATTAAAGATGTTAAAGCAGGGCACTTGGAAAAATTCAGGTGATCAGGCAGAGTCAACATGGTTTTGTGAAAAGGAAATCATATTTAATCAATTTATTGGAGTTCTTTGTGAAAGTAACATATACTGTGGATAAAGGGGAACTGGTGGATATACTGTATTTAGATTTCCAGAAGGCATTTGATATGGTCCCACATCAAAGGTTGTTGCGGAAAATAAAAGTTCATGATGTAGGGGTAACATATTGGCATGAACATATTGACATAGATAGAAGATTGGCTAGCTAACAGGAAACAGAGGGTAGACATACATGGGCCTTTTTCTGGTCAGCAAGATGTAACGAGTGGTGTGCCACAGGGATGAATGCTGGTGCCTCAACTTTTTACAATTTATATACATGACTTGGATGAAGGGGCTGAAGGTATGGTTGCTAAATTTCCTGATGACACAAAGAATAGGTAGGAAAATAAGGTGTGAAGAGGATACAAGGAGGCTATAAAGGGAGATAGGCAGGTTAAATGAGTGGGCAAAGACCTGGACAAATAAAGTATAATGTGGGAAAGTGTGAAATTGTCCATTTTGATAGGAAAAATAAAAAAGAAGCGTATTATCTGAATGGTGCAAGATTGCAGAGCTCTGAGATGCAGAGGGATTTGGGTGTCCTAGTGTATGAATTTCAAAAGGCTAGTATGCAGGTACATCAAGTAATTAGGAAAACTAAGAGAGCATTATCATTTATTGCGAGGGGAATTGAATGCAAAAGTAGGGAGGTTATGCTTCAGTTATACTGGGCATTGGTGAGACCACATCTGGAGTGCTGTGTACAGTATTGGCCTCCTTATTTAAGGAAGGATGTAAATGCATTGGAAGCAGTTCAGAGAAGGTTTACTGGGCTAATACCTGGATTGGGCAGGCTGTCTTATGAGGAAAGGTTGGACAGGCTAGGTTTGTATCCGCTGTAGTTTAGAAGAGTAAGAGGCAACTTGATTGAAACATAGATCCTGAGGGATCTTAACAGGGACAATGTGGCAAGAAGGTTTACTCTTGGAGAATCTACTACTAGGGGCCACTGTTTAAAAATAAGGGGTCGCCCATTTAGGGCAGAGATAAGGATTTTTTTTCTCTCAGGGGGTTGAGAGCCTTTGGAACTCTCTTCCTCAAAAGGCAGTGGAAGCAGAGTCATAAGAACATAAGAAATAGGAACAACAGTAGACCATTCGGCCCCTCGAGCATGCTCTGCCATTCATCAAGATCATGGCTGATCTGCTTGTGTTTCAAATTCCACATTCCCATCTATCTACCTCCGAAAACATTTGATTCATTTGCCTAACAAGAATCTATCAACCTCTGCCTTAACAATATTCAATGACCCCGCCTCCACCGCTTTCTGAGGCAAAGAGTTCCAAAGTCGCACAACCCTCTGAGAGAAAACATTTCTTCTCATTTCTATCCTAATAGGGCGACCCCTAATTTTAAAACAGTGCCTCCTAGTTCTAGACTCACCCACAAGAAGAAACATCCTTTCCATGTCCACCTTGTCAAGGCCATTCAGGATCTTGTACACTTCAGTCAAATCACCCCTCACTCTTCTAAACTCCAGTGAAAACAAGCCCAGTCTGTCCAACCTTTCCTCACAAGGCAACTCACTCATTCCAGGTATCAATCTAGTAAACCTCCTCTGAACCGCCTCCAACACATTTACGTCCTTCCTCAAATAGGGAGACCAAAACTGCACACAGTATTCGAGGTGCAGTCTCACCTGTACAACTGAAGCATAACATCCTTAATTTTATGTTCAATTCCTTTCGTAATAAAGGATAGCATTCATTAGCTTTCTTAATTACTTGCTGTACCTGCATACTAACTTGTTTGTGACTCATGTATTAGAACATCTAGATCTCTCTGCACCTCAGATTTATTTAGCCGTTCTCTATTTTAGTAATACTGTTTTTTTGTTTTTCCTGCCAAAGTGAACAACTTCACATTTTCCCACATTAAACTCCATTTGCCAGATCTTTGCCCATTCACTCAACCTATCTATATCCATCTGCAACCTCCTCATGTCCTCTTCACAACAGACTTTCCTACCTATCTTTGTGTCATCTGCAAATTTAGCTACCATGCCTTCACTCCCCTCATCTAAGTCATTGATGTAAATTGTAAAAGGTTGAGGCCCCAGCACAGACCCCTGTGGGACTCCACTCGTCACATCTTGCTAATCAGAAAAAGACCCGTTTAGGCATACTCTCTGCTTTCTGCCAGCAAGCCAATCTTCTATCCAGGCTAACTTGTTACCCCCTACACCATGAGCTTTTATTTTCCACAATAACCTTTGATATGACACCTTATCAAATGCCTTCTGGAAATCCACAGCACATGTTACTCCTTCAAAGAACTCTTATAAATTGGTTAAACGTGATTTCCCTTTCACAAAACTATACTGACTCTTCCCGATTACCTTGTGTTTTTCTAAATGCCCAGATATAAACTCTTTAGTAATCGACTCTAACACCTTCTCCGAGGCAGATGTCAAGCTAACTGGCCTATAATTTCCTGTTTTCTACATGAGGTCATCTCTAACCATTGCACAAATGCCATCCTTGGTTAACAGTGCTGACCCTCCAGCTTTGCCGACCATCCTTTCCTTCTTGAATATCATATACCCCTCAATATTCAAGACTCAATCCTTGTTAACCTGCAGCCACGTCTCTGTAATGGCTATCAGATCATATTTATTTGCTTCAATGTGCATTGTCAATTCATTTACTAGGTTATGAGCAATCAGATAGAGTCTTTAGTTTTGTCTTTTGTTATCTTTGTGACATCTAATCTTGACTCTTGGTGCATTCTTAGGTTTTTTTCTCTCTGTCCCTTTCTGCCATTCTCTGACCCTCATTTCCCATATTGCTATTCTACCCTCTTACTTCGTCTCTACTCTTTGATATGCCACATCTTTCCACATTTGATCCCTTGCTCCCACTATTTAGTTTAAAACCCTCTCTACTTCCCTAATTACGTGGTTTGCAAGAACACTGGTCCCAGCACAGTTCAGGTGTAGACCATCCCAATGGTACAGCCACATTTTCCCCAGTACTGCTGCCAGTGCCCTACAAATCAGAACCCACTTCTCCCACACCAGTCTTCGTGCAATGTGTTCATCTCTCTCTAATTTTATGTATCCTATGCCAATTTGCACACAGCTCAGGTAAAAATCCAGAGATTATAACCTTTGAGGTTCTGCTTTTCAATTTAGTATCTAGGTCTTCATGATCTCCCTGCAGAACCTCTTCCCTAGTTCTACCTATCTCACTGGTACCTACATGGATCACAACAACTGGATCCTCCCCCTCCCACTGCAAGTTCCTCTCCAACCCTGTGCAGATGTTCTGAACCCTGGCACTGGGCAGGCAACACAGCCATCTGGACTCTCGCTCTTTGTTGCAGAGAACAGTGTCAATCTGTCTCACTATACAATCCCCTACTACCACTGCATTCCTTTTTGCTCCCCCAACTTGAATGACTTCCTGTGCCACAGTGCCATGGCAACATTGTTTCCTTTATAAATATAGATATAGGAATTTATGGTGGAGAACGGTTACATAGAAGTGTAACAATAACATAACAATAGAAAATACAGTTTAAAGGCAGGAAGAGCATGCAGGCAGAAGGCTTTTCTACAAGCTGAAGTGTACACTGTACACTTTGTGTCTTTTCTACGTCTGTAAGCAAACACATTCATTCTCTTGGGATCCTTCAAACGACACACACCACCTGCCCATTATGAAAAAATGTTGTTCATATTCCAAAATACTCACCTGTCTAAATTTAGCCTATCAGAATGCTCTGCCCTTTCCTCAGGTGTGCGGTATACAACAGGAATTCCAGGTGTTGAAGGTATCTCAGAAAAAATTACATGGTCACCTAGGAGATAATAATCATGCCAATTATAGAGAAATCTACTATATACTTTGAACAGATTATCACTGGAGCATTAGAAACCACCTTATGATACACTGTATTAAACATGCAAAACAAAAAAAATCACTCCGCATAAATAAATGATAAACATCCCAGGATTGAGTAAATTCTGCAGACTGGGGATGCAAGGCAAAAATGAAAAAAAGTAATTTTAGTACTTCTTTGAGTGAAGATGATTTTTTTAGTTTTTAGTTATGACAACATTCATAAGAACAGGAGGGGGCCATTCAGACTCCAAGCCTGTTCTGTCATCCAGTTATATCACAGCTGATCTGCATCCTAATTCTATCTATCCACCTTGGTTCCATAACTCTTAATACCCTTTCCTAACAAAAGAATGTTAAACTCAGTTTTGAAAATTTCAATTGAAAGTCAACCTCCATAGTTATTGGGGAAAGAGAGTTCCAAATTTCCACTTGCTATTGTGTGAAGAAATGTTTCCTAACATCATCTCCAAATGACATAGCTCTAATTTTAGGTTAGGCCCCCTGGTCCTGGACTTTCCCCACCAGAGAAAAGTTTCTCCTTATTTATCCTATCACATCCTTTAATCATCTTAAATACTTTCAATGTGAGCACAAAATCATAAGAAATAGGATTCCTCCTTTAATCTTCCAGATTCAAGGGAACAAAAGCCTAATCTATGCAACAACACTGTTCTCATAGTTTGAACACTTTTATGTATCATTCTGGAGAATCTGTGTTGCACCCCTTCCTTATATATACACATACACACATGTACATCCTTGAGGTTCAATGTCGAGTACTGGAGATGGGGTCTAAGAAGAGCTCTGCACAGCTGCAACATTACTTCCATTCTTTGTATTCCAGTCCCTGTGGGATAAAGGCCAACACTCTATCAGCCTTTTTACAAAGTGAAACAGAATGATTTATAAACTCTCAGTACCTGGTAAGTACGGCAAGGTTCCTTGACTGTGAGATGGGGAAGGGACAGCGCTACGAGAGCCCTGTCGTGACTTGCATTTTACTGAAAGGGGAACATGCGACGGCATGTCTCCAGTTGTTACCCGCGACATTGATTCCGAGTAGTAGTGGGATGGATCATCATGGCATATTGTGTCTGTAAACGACATAAAAACTGGATGCAGCATCTTCATGTGTGCAGTCTGCCTCACTATAACTTGTGTGCTTGACACACTGCTTAATGTGGAGCTCTACCAATTTACATTCAAATAATTCAATTGAACACTGCAAAGAACTAACTTTCAACTGCAACAATAGAAAACACATCCAATAGTCAGTGAATAGAAAATATAACATGCTTACTCTAAATCAGAGGTTCTCAATTGTTTTTTGCTGAGTTCATCTAGAGATTAAACTCTTATTTTTCCAAGAAGCAGTGTTTTCCATGATTAATATTAGCATCTGATTTGCTGGTAACCCAAAATACCTCAGCAGTTTTGTAACTAGTTGTTTTGGATCTGTTCCCTCATATTTTTGTATTTTAATATGAAGTCCAATCGTATCATTAGAGCTCACTGGCTGAGGGATCCCCCTGATCTGCTCTTGCTTTGTGCAACTAGCTTTGCCAGAAACCCAGTTTCAAGGACACTTGAGGGCTTTGATGCAGGGACAGAAAAAATGGATACTTCATAGAACTGCAGAACTCAGAGCAAAAGACAGTTAAACAGATTTTGAAGCAGAGGCACTGACTTTCTATTGATGTATTTCTCTATGGTAGCAAGGAACCAGGGCTCATGAGTATATATGCTGCACAAAGTTACAGACCAGAAGACAAACAACTTTAATTGATAATTTAACAAAAGACATTTCAATGGTGTAGTTTTGAAAATATCTGTAAACTCGAACAATTTACAATAGACGCTAGAGTTTTGAGAGTAGCGTGGAGAAACAGCCTGAGGAAGTTGAGGGGAGTGCTACAGGGCCAGTGATGAAGACATTATCTGCTCATGACCTACAGCTGGCGCCCCCCTGATAATCTAATCACACACCCCCTTCCATTGTCCCCACCCCCAGAAAGTGGAGAACCTCAGTTCCAACTCATTAATATAATCAAAGGTTTAATATGACATGTATTTTACATGCTCTTCAGGACTGCTTCCATAATCTCCCTGGAAAGTCTACTCCTTGGCTTGACAAGTCACTCACTGAAATATTGCTTCTGCAGATTAATTTTTACTTTACCCCTCTTCAAGCATGAGTCAGGTTTCTTGGTTCTACTGTTCTGGACAAGGTGAAATAGCTCATCATAATCTACGTTATCTAGTTCCTCTAGAATTCTAAAAACAACAATCATATTACATGCAGGCATGTAAATGTGAACAAACACAGTTGGAATGTTGGAAAACATTCGGAATATCATATTTTCAAGGAAGCATTGTTTCACTAATAAGCATATGAGGTCATCTCCATAGAATAGGAAATATTAACATTACACCATATGTGGAGCTGAGTGTCTGACCTGAGTTTTATAATAAACCAATGTGTTCGGGCCTGATGAACCATACTAACTGGATCCTCACCAATGATAGCTGTCAAGACATACATTAGTAAAAACAGCTGAATTATAAGGATGAGCAATGGACACATTACTTTCATGCTAATCTAGATAAACATAAAACCTCAAAAGCTGAAAATCTTAAAAATAAGTGGAAAATGCTGGAACATTACAGGTAAGTGACTGAAGTAGAAAAGCGTTAGCATTTCAGATGGAACAAAATGTTTGGGCCTGATGAACCATACTAACTAGATCCTCACCCATTTTTCTTAAGTGCTGACTGCCTTGCTGTCAAGTTCTAGCAATGTCTACTATCTCTCCTGTGTACACTGCAAACCATGTACTGTACTCTTTTCTATGCTCTGTGTGGGTTGTGCCCTGCACCCTCTCCCATGCTTAATAAGCACTGTTTTCTGAATCTCAACCATGACCATTTCACTACTGAGAAAGTGTCCACAGTTATCCAAAATCCCAGTCACACAATCTGAGGAGCTGCATACAAATAAAAGCTGGCTGTGGTATCTTACCTGGTTTGCAAAGAAAGTTCTTGTCACCATCTACGTTTAAAACCTTATTATGTGAAGCAAGTAACTCCTTGTTTAATCTACAGTCAACCTGCAAAAAAAAAATTATTAACGTTTCTGTGGATAAATGGAACTTCAGCCCCTGAATTCTGAATTTCTTTCACAACTCTGATCACTGAAATTGTAAAACAACAATAATATGTTAAAATGAAAATGACTAGATTTTCACAATGTTGAAGGCAGAGAGTAGCTGTGATTGAAGTTTTCAACACATTTGTGCCAGAGAGATATGGAACACTTCAACTCTGGTCATCAATTATCATTCAATTAAAAAAAGATTCCAGGATGTAAATTAAAATCTGAAATATAGAGATAACAACAGTTAAGTAAAACATTTCAGTTAACTCCCTACACAATAAAATGATGTCAGCACAAAAGCAGAGGTTGATTCGTGGGTAGATGAGTCTTTATTTAATTAAGTCTTAAGTTTATTTCTATTAAATCAAGAGGCACGGGAGGGCATCTTATTTCCACGAAATGCTCATCCTGTTCCACATAGCAACTTCAGGACACTTCTCATATCCTGGACAACCACACATGTAGGAAGCATCATCAGCCGGAGTAGCTTGAGCTCTGGGTTTCGAAGCTTGAGCAATAGCTGGCATCACTTCCATGTACCATGACGTTGAGAATTTCGTGAATAGTGTGTTTCTGGATGTGGATGTGCCACAGCTTAAAGTGTACTCATTCAGTATAAATTGCTGTTCCCTTTGAGATTTGGTATTCTTGCGATTACGTCCTAATGAGTACAAGACGGAAAGCTTCGACAGCACGTCTCTTTTCAGGAATACTCAAGTTCTGCATTACCATGCGACCAAATAATCAATAAGGCATTAACTGGGATCCGAGCCAAAGGAAATGCAATAAGATCTAATTTAGGTTTACTATGTATGTATGTGAATGCACAGAGTGTGAAAACTAGAGTTATTGATCTGCAGGTGTAGATAGCCAAGCAGGAACATGATGTTGTGGCAATAACAGAGGCCTGACTCAAAAAAGGGCAGGACTAGGCACTAAATATTCCTGGATACAAGGTGTTCAGGAAAAGTAAGGAAGGAAAGAAACAAGGGGGTTTTGCAGAACTGATTTGGGATATTGCAGTGGTTCTAGAGTGGTCAAGGACAGAACCTATTTGGTTAGAGCTAAGAAACTATGGAGGGACCATCACACTATTGGGTGTATCCTATAGGTCATAAACTATTGGGAAAGATATTGAGGAACAAATTTTCAAGGAAATTACAGGGAGGTTCAAAAATTATGGAGTAGTGGTAGTGGGGGACTTTAATTATCTTAATATGGATTGGTCACAAAGACAAAGGAAACATATATTGACAACATCTCTATTTACTTGATTATGTCCATATTCAAACACAAATTGCTGTAATTCTATGGGTGTATTAACAATACCAATCAGCTCACGGTTTCTCAATGTAATTCTTGTACATATCAGGCACTCATTGACAAACATCTATTTACCTGCTGCTTCTGGGATAATCGGTCCCCAACAGTTGAAGCCTGCACGGTTAACTGAAGACTACAAGTATTTATCTGCAAATAAAACATTGGAATTACAGTACTTGCAATCAACACCTCAAGTGGAATGTAATAATGAAGGGCAGTGTGAAAAGAAGCGATCAATGTAAACATAATGAACAGTTACACATTAATAAGCAAGAAAGACTGGCAAATGTAATAATTAAGTCTTGTCAAAGAAAATCATTGTTGCATTTTTTTGACATGATTATGCTAAAAGTCATATTGCTCCACTTGCTAATATATAAAAATCTAACCAAGCACTTTGCATTTTCTCTCTTCTTCCCCCAAGGTTGCTGACTTATACAGTAACTTCACAGATACCAAGTGACCATTTTACTTTTGTCAGTATGGACATTGAGTGCCTGTAAATTATTGAGCTATGAGGAGGGGCGAAGAAATAAAAGCTCGGCTGATTTCTGTGCTCATCCAACATCCAAGCTGCCGTCATTGGGTAATGACCAACACATAATATGGCACCAAAAGTGTGAAAGTTAAAATCTCGGCTAATGCCAAAAACAACTGCTGGATTCCTGTTAAAACCTGTAGGAACTTGCTACCCCTTCCCTGGCCTACACATAAATCCAGTCCACGCTAATTTGATTAGGTACGCCCTGAAGTGTCTTAACAGATCATTTTAATTATTGGTAAAAATGAATTGAAGGGGTTGTTCATCATCCTTCCAAAGACAACGAAAAATGTAGCCTTGCAAGTCTCAACATTAGGGATCCAAAGGGAGTAGAGGGTACAACCTCAGGCATCAAACATCGTCACTTTGAGAACAATGGTCAATTGTGAGAAGATTGTTTTCCATCATTTCCCATAAATGCAAGAAACTTGCATTCATATATCATCTTATCACTACTTATAAATCATCTTATCATGTTCTCATGTGGTCATTGTAATCCAGGAAAGATGATAGCCAATCTGCATACAACAAGGTTACATGGATTTACATCATGTATTAATGTTTACATAGAAGTAGAAAGGGGAGGGCGAACACCAGACTATGCCTGAGTGAGATGTCGATTTAGTGAGGAGTTGGGAATTTCTTGTAAGCTTTTTGTAACTTTAAATTTAGTTAAGAGTTAGGTTCTTATTTTCAAACATTGTTAGCCTAGTTAAACAGGGAGCAGCCTAAAGTGGAAGTTATCTGTCAATCAGCTGAAAGTAGTTGCCTTCAATAAGTGTTAATTACTGGAGCAGAAAGCTGAACTAGCTGGTAAGTCATCAGAGGCTCTACATAAGCAGCGAGGTTTGAAACCAACATGTAGAAAAGGATGTGTGGATACCAGACTATGTCTGAGTGAGGTGGTGATCAAGTGGGTGAGCGAGATGGCGAGTGAGAGAGCGAGATGGCGAGCGGGTGAGCGAAAGAGCGAGATGGCGAGTGGGTGAGTGAGATGGCGAGCGAGAGAGCGAGATGGCGAGTGGGTGAGCAAGGGAAAATGTTAGAATCTATAATAAAGGATGTGATAACAGGTCACTTAGAAAATAATGGTAATATTGGAAAGAGTCAACATGGATTTATGAAAGGGAAATCATGTTTAACAATCCTGTTGGAGCTTTGAGGATGTAAATAGCAGAATAGAAAAGGGGAACCAGTGGATGTGGTATATTTAGATTTTCAAAAAGCTTTTGATAAGGTCCCACACAATAGATTAGTCAACAAAATGAGAGCCCATGGGTTTGAGAGTAATACACTGGTACGGATTGAGAACTAGTTAACAGACAGAAAACAGAGAAGGAATAAATGGGTCATTTTCAGGTTGGCAGGCTGTGATTAGTTGGGTACAGCAAGGATCAGTGCTTGTGCCCCAGCTATTCATAATCTATATCAATGATTAGGATGTGGGGACTAAATGTAACATTTCCAAGTTTGCAGATGGCACAAACCTAGCTGGAAGTGTGAGTTAAGGAGGATGCAAAGATGCTTCAAGAGGATTGGGAGAGGCGAAGTGAGCGGGAAAAAATTTGGCAGATGGAATACAATGTGGAGAAATGTGAGGTTATCCACTTTGGTAGGAGAAACAGAAATGCAGAGCATTTCTTAAATGGTGAGAGGCCAGAAAGTGTTGAACTTCAAAGAGGCTTGGGTGTCCTTGCTTATGAGTCACTGAAAGCTAACATGCAGGTACAACAAGCAATTGGGAGACAAATGGTTTGTTGGTCTTCATTGCAAGAGGATTTGAGTATAGGAGTAAAGACATCTTACTACAATTATACAAAACCTTGGTGAGATCACACCTGGAGTACTATGTGCAGTTTTGATCTCCTTAACCAAGGAAAGATATACTTCCCATAGAGGGAGTGCAACAAAGGTTCACAATTTTCCTGGGATGGAGGGATCATCTGAGGGAAAAATTAAATAGACTGGACTTTTTTATTCTCTGGAGTTTAGAAGAATGAGAGGGGATCTCATTCAAATATACAAAATTCTTACAGGACTCAACAGGATAAATGCAGCAAGGATACTTCCCTGGTTGGGTAGGGGCGGGGGGGTCTAGAACCAAGAAACATGGTCTCAGAGGGCAGGCCATTCAGAACTGAGACAAGGAGGAATTTCTTCACTCGGAGTGTGGTGAATCTTTGGAATTCTCTGCCCAAGACAGCTGTGGAGGCTCAATCATTGAGTATGTTCAAAACTGAGATCGATAGTTTTCTACATACTTAAAACATCAAGCGATATGGGGATAGTGCAGGAAAATGGTGTTGAAGTAGAAGATCAGCCAAGATAAAAGCAAAATACTGCTAATGCTGGAAACCTGAAATAAAAACAGAAAATGCTGGAAAAGTTCAGCAGGACTGACAGCATCTCTGGAGAGAGAAACAGAGTTAATGTTTCAAGTCTGTGTGACCCTTCTTCAGAGCTAAAGTGAAGTAGAAGGGCCATACAGACTCAAAACATTAATGCTGTTTCTCTCTCCACAGATGCTGAGACCTGCTGAGTTTTTCCAGCATTTTCTGTTTTTATTTTAGAAGATCAGACATGTACTCAATGAATGGTGGAGTGGGCTCGAAGGGCTAAATGACCTACTCCTGCTCCTGTTTCTTCATGAATAGCAATATGATAATGAGCAGATAATTTGTTTTTGTGATGTTGGTTGAAAGATAAATATTAACCAGGACATGGTGGAAAACTCGCCTTCTTCAAATAATGCCAAGGGATGTTTTATGCCCACCTGTGGGAAACATAATAACAGCAGTAGGCCAGTCAACCTGCGACAACTGCTCTGCCTTTTATGTAGACCATAGTTGATCTGTATTTTAATTTTGCCACCTCAGTTCCATAACCCTTGTGTAACAGAAATCTATCACTCAGTTTTGATTTTTTTAAGATAAAGGCAAAATACTACAGATGCTGGAAATCTGAAACAAAAACAAAAAATGCTGGAAAAACGCAGCAGGTCTAACAGTATCTGTAGAGGGAAAGACAGATCAGAGTCCTTTTGAAGAGTCATACGGACTCAAAACGTTAACTCTGTCTTTCTCTCCACAGATGCCTGCTGAGTTTTTCCAGCATTTTTTGTTTATTTCTATATTTCTTCATGGGATGTGAGATTTGTTGCCACTTCCAAATTGCCTCAAAGGTAGCAGTGAGCCGCCTTCTTGAACTGTTGCAATCCATCTGCTATAGGTACACCCACAGTACTGTTAGGAAGGTTGTTTCAGGATTTTGACCCAGCGACAATGAATGAATGGCTAAATAGTTCCAAGTCAGGATGGTGTGGTTTGAAGGAAAACATGCAGGTGGTGGTGTTCCCATGAGTCTACTGCTCTTGTCCCTCTGGGTAGTTCAAGTCATAGTTGGGAGGGTGCTGTTGGAGGCTTGGTGAGGTGCTGCAGTCCATCTTGTAGATGGTACACATTGCTGCCAATATGCATCAGTACTGGAGGAAATGAATGTTTAAAGTGGTGAATGGGGTGCCAATCAATCAGAATCCTTTGTTCTTTGTATCAAGCTGCTTGAGTGTTGTTGGAGCTGCCCTCATCCAGGCAAGTGGAGAGCATTCCATCACACTCCTAGCTTGTGCCTTGTAGGTGGTGGACAGGTTTTGGAGACATGTGGTGAATTATTCAATGCAGAATTCCTAGCCTCTGACCTGGCCTTGAAGTTATAGTATATATATGGCTGGTCCAGTTCAGTTTCTGGTTAATGGTAACCCCCAGGATGTTGATAGTGGGAGGCTTGGCAATGGTAATGCCTATTGAATGTCAAGGAGAGATGGTTAGATTCTCTCTTGTTGGAGTGGTCATTGCCTAGCACTTGTGTGGCACAAATGCTACTTGCCACTTATCTGAACACTGTCCAGGTCTTGCAGCACATGGACATGGATTACTCCAGTATGAGGGGTTATGAATGGTACTCAACATTGTGCAATCATCAGTGAACATCCCTACTTTTGCCCTTAAAATGGAGGGAAGGTCATGAATGAAGCAGCTGAAGATGGTTGGGCCTTAGACACTACCCTGAGGAACTCCAGCAGTGATGTCCTGGCACTGAGATGAGTCACCTCCTACAACAACCATCTTCCTTTGTGCTACGTATGATTCCAACCCCAATTCCCATTGATTTCATACATACATACAAAAATACTCGGCCCCTTGAGACCACTCCGCCATTCAATAAGATCATGGCTGATCGGATTGCATCCTCCTGCCACATCTTTGCTAGGAATCCTGGATACAAGACTCTGTCAAATACAGCCTTAATGTCAAGGGCAATCACCCTTTCCTCTAGAAGCCTTAGAAGAAAAATCTAAGCATTGAGTAGGTTATTGCTGTGTCAGTGTCACTTGACAGCACTGTCAACGTTGCCTTCCATTAACTTCTGATGACTGAGAGTAGGCTGAATAGGGCAGTAATTGCCAGGTTGGATTTGTCTTGCTTTTTGTGGACAGGACAAATGTGGGGAATGTTCCACATTGTCAGGTAGATGCCAGTGTTGTAACTCTTTCGAGTTATCAACAGATCACATGTAACTCTTTCAAGTACATTCACAGTTCTTGGTTTCTGGGAGTGGGACATGAACCCACAACCTTCTGACTCAAAGGTGAGGGTGCTATGAACTGAGCCACAGCTGACACCTCGCTGTACTAGAATAGCTTGGGTGGGATATGGTAGTACTGAGGATTTATGCTCCAGAAGTATATTGTGAGGGCCCCATAGCCTTGGCTGTATCCAATGCCTTCAAGCCATTTCTTAACATCTGTGAACTGAACTGGCTCAAGGCGAGCATCTATGATGCTGGGGACCTCAGGAGGAAGCTTGGCACTTCTGGTTGAAGGTGGTTGCAAACCCTTCAGCCTTTCACGCTGAGGTGTTGGGCTCCGTCATCATTGAGAATATTGACATTTATGGAGCCCCTCCTCCAGTTAGTTGTTCAATGGTCCACCGCCATTCACTGCTGGATGTGACAGCACTACAGAGCTTTGTTTGATCTGATCCATTGATGGTAGGATCGCTTAGCCCTTAGATCCCACAACCCACTAATTGCCAATTGACCCCAGATTTTTGGGAGGGGGGGGAAAGAGTACCAGATTTCCCCCACTATATACAGAAATGGCTCTCAACATCACCCCCCCGGACAGCCTTCGGTCCAAAGCAGACTACCTCAGCTTTTCCCTATTAAATTCCATTTGCTAGTTTTTAACCACTTAGTGACCTGCCCCGCTGTAACCTGCTGAGAGGACAAAGGCCCGGGTGTGCATCTCGGCCAAAGGTTGGCACCTGCAACCGTGCGGCGCCCCCGTCGGCGCCGCGCCCCGGGAGGGAAGGCTTGAACCGCTTGAGCGTCGGGCCCAGTTTCCATGGTTACCGCGCGCCACTCACTGGGTTGCCGAGCAGCCGCGCCCGGTATTTGCTGGGCAGCATCTCTCTCTCTCTCTCTTCCCCTCCCCCCACCGCCGCCGGCGTCCGTTGCCGTCTCTCGGCCTTTCCTCGGGCGTCGGCCGGTATTTCGCTCCCGGTCCCCCCGACACGGCGGCTGCTCTTCAGCACCCGGCTCCCTGACAACAGCCACTTCCGGTACCGGCGGCAGCCGCCGCGCTTTCTTCCTTCCCCCCGTGAAACACGAGCCGCAGCAATTAGACCCCCCTTCATTCCCCCAGCCCAGCCCAGCCCACAGCGAGTGGCTCACCCAGTTCCCAAAAGTTGTCCACCTCAATCCACAGTCCTGGTTGGGAGACTGTTTTTAATTTTTTTTTTAAAAAAAGGGCAACGAACTTACTAACAAATTTTCCAGGGCCTGCAATATTGCAGGTCTTGTCCATTAAACAGTGGGTGCAGCCAATGTAGGCAAGTCACTGTCACTCATTTATGTATTATTTATCACTTATTTCTGTATTGGAAAATACAGAACTCGGAAATCTCCTCAACAAAAACAAAAAAATAGCTGGAAAAACTCAGCAGGTCTGACAGCATCTGCGGAGAGGGATACAGTTGACGTTTCCAGTCCGTATGACCCTTCATCAGAGCTAAGAAAATAGAGAAAGGAGGTGAAATATAAGCTGGTAAAGAGGGTGGGGTGTGGGACATGGGAAATCTTCATGCTGAGATGGGGTCATTGGAATCCTCTCTACAAAGCAGCATTTTCGGAAATGCCGAGAATGTGGTGAATTGGATCAGCAAGTTGGCTGATGACACTAAGATTGGAGGCGTTGTGGACAGCGAGGAAGGCTTTCAAAGCTTGCAGAGAGATCTGGACCAACTGGAAAAATGGGCCAGAAAATGGCAGATGGAATTTAATGCGGAAAAGTGTGAGGTGTTACATTTTGGAAGGTCAAATCAAGGTAGGACATACACATTAAATGGTAGGGCACTGAGGAGTGCGGAGGAACAAAGGGATCTGGGAGTTCAGATACATAATTCCCTGAAAGTGGCGTCACAGGTAGACAAGGTTGTAAAGAAAGCTTTTGGCATACTGGCCTTCATAAATCAAAGTATTGAGTATAGGAGTTGGGATGTTATGATGAGGTTGTATCAGACATTGGTGAGGCCAACTTTGGAGTATTGTGTGCAGTTCTGGTCGCCTAACTACAGGAAGAATATCAGTAAGATTGAGAGAGTGCAGAGAAGATTTACTAGGATGTTGCCGGGTCTTAAGGAGTTGAGTTACAGGGAAAGATTAAACAGGTTAGGACTTTATTCCTTGGAGCGTAGAAGAATGAGGGGAGATTTGATAGAAGTTTACAAAATTGTGAGGGGTATAGACAGAGTAGATGCGAGTAGGCTCTTTCCACTTAGATTAGGGGAAATAAACACAAGAGGACATGGCTTTAGGGTGAAAGGGGAAAGGTTTAGGGGGAACATTAGGGGGAACTTCTTCACTCAGAGAGTGGTGAGTGTGTGGAACGAGCTACCATCTGACGTGGTAAATGCGGGCTCACTCTTAAGCTTTAAGAATAAATTAGATAGATACATGGATGGGAGAGGTCTGGAGGGTTATGGACTAGGTGCAGGTCAATGGGACTAGCGGAATAATATTTCGGCACAGACTAGAAGGGCCGAATGGCCTGTTTTCTGTGCTGTAGTGTTCTATGGTTCTAACAGTCCATTCCTGGCACTGATCTCCAACTCTTCTTCTGATCAGGAGTCATGCGGGACTCGAAACGTTTAACTGTCTTCCTCTCCGCAGATGCTGCCAGACCTGCTGAGTTTTTTCCAGCTGCTTTTTTGTTTTTGTTTTCAGATTTCCAACATCCGCAGCATTTTGCTTTAATCCAACTTTCTTCTTGCTTTTGAAGGGGTCGAATAGAAGTCTCAAGATCGAGAGGTTTTGAGGGAAAATAGTGCAATTGGTTCCACTGTTTGGTTAATTAGTAACGAGAGATGCCAATGAGAATAAAAGGGGTTAGAAATAAGCAGCGGCGAACACCAGGATCCGCGCGAGAGAGCGAGGAGCTTGGAGCCGTTAACGGAGAGGGAAAGGAAGCGGCAATAACTGGCCTCTGAAATGACCACGACCACCACATACCAGGGTCTGGACTCGACAGGCCGCAGCAGCTCCAGCAGAGTGTTGCAGCCTCCTGGTGGCGGATCCAGCATCTCATTTGGGGTGGAGGAAAATGTCAAGCCAGTGCATTCTCGTTCAAACAAAACAGCATCGAATATCTTTGGGCCACCAGTGGAAAACCAGCCTGTGGCTAGAAGAAGCAACCCACCAGGTGGAAAGAGCAGCGGCATCTTTGGAGCAGCTACCACTGAAACACCAGATCCAAAGCAACGGAGAAACCCTCCTGGTGGCAAGACAAGTGGCATCTTTGACACTGTGAAAACACCCCCAAGCACTCTGGACTTCACAACTAGGAAAGATGAAAAGTGCCCAGATTCATGCAAATGGTGGGATAAACCCACCATTTACTACCTTAGCTGAGTTGCAGACTGAATAAATGTTAATTTTACTGTGAACTGCAAAGTCTGAGCCCTACTGTTTTTGGACTAGCAATTTACATTTCACTTTTCATTGGTGCCTGCTCCATTTTCCACAAGTGCACCAAACATCAGGCCTGCTGGGAACAGCATAAAAGTGGTTCCTCCCTGTGATGTGGTTATTGAGTGTCTTTCATGTGATTTCAGCCTAAATTCTGGCATTTTGAACTTTGTATTTCGGTATATTGGAATGATTTGTGATGCAAATAAAAATTCATCTCCAGATGAAAAAAAAAGAAAAAAAAAGGGGTTCGAAGAAATTCTTTCACATTGAGCGTTACTTGAACATGGAATGTTTCACCACAGTGAACTACTTCTGGCCACTGCGTACAGCAATGATTTGGTTATAGGTCTCAAGGGAGTGGGGTCTTAATTTGCAGACATGATTAAAATAGGAAGCAGAGTAAATAATTCTGAGGGGGGGGTGGAAATATAAAGTGTATAGGAATCGTTAGAAGTAAAAAGAGAAACTTTCGTCTAGTTCGGTGTCTACCATCCTGGTAGTCCCAACTCAGAATAGCATCCGGACATCACTGCATCATCGTCCTGAGGTGATGCGTATTGAGTGCTTGCCCGACACGATCTGTTCTTTTTCCCCCTTCCCCATGTATCATTTAAATGCCTGTAAAGTGGTTGTTATTTCTGCTTGGGGGCGGGGGGGGGGGAGGTTATTCTAGTCACTTACGATATTTAGTATGATACTGTTCAAATATGCTTGTGTGCAATATTGGAGAAGCACAAATTAGTTGGTGTTTCCCTCCTACAGCGGAATGTTTGTTTAACATGTGATGGGACATCAATAGCAACTTCATGGTGAACTGCTTTGTACAACAGTATAAGCTATCTTCGTTGTTGCAGTCTAGACCACTCCAGGGAATTCAGCGTAGCTGTAACACCATGTTCTAGCACGATCATTGAAGACGAACCATGCTGCACGTCTTTGAACCATTTCCAGTTTATCAGGTGGGCTTGGAAGGGGTGCCAATCCGTTGCTGTGTAGCTGTCCTGTCACATTACAAATCATAGGATTTTGTTTTTGCCATTTACGGCAGTTTACATTGTGTACTCATGACATGTCACTTTATAGGACACTAAGGTTACAGGCTCTGTTTGACAAGACATAAGGTTAATATGAATCAGGAGTAGGCCACTCGGCCCCTTGAGCCTGCTCCGCCATTCAATAAGATCATGGCTGATCTGATTGTGGCCTCAACTCCACATTCCGCCTACCCCTGATTCCCTTGTTACTCAAGAATCTAAGGTTGTCAATCTACCTCTTCCTTAAAAATATTCAATGACCCTGCTTCTACTGCTCTCTGAAGAAGAGTTCCAAAGACCCTCAGAAAAAAATCCTCCTTATCTCTGGCTTGAATGGGAGACCCCTTATTTTTCAAATGGTGTCCCCTAGTTCTAGTCTCTCCCACCTTGTCAAGTCCCCTCAGGATCTTATGTTCACTCCTATCATGTTGTATATGAAGGTCCTAGGCTGTCTGCATGCATGGTGTGACATTTTGACTTGAAAATCATTTGCTATCAATGGAACCATTCTCTCAGTGCATCTAAGTTCATCTGCAGTGGTACTGATCTTCCAGTCCTTGAATGGATCAGTACATGAGGCAGTTGTCTGCAAAGAGCTTGATTTTTGTGTTGGGACTGATTCTATCTCCTATGTCATTTATATACAGCTGAAACATCAGGGAACCAAGGATGGTCCCCCAGGGAACACACTATGTAAATGTGGCTTCCCCATTGACAACACATTTACTTCTCTTGGCTAGCCCAGTTTCTATCCACTGTAGGGTTTCAACTCTTCCCTGGTATTGACTGATTTTTACGCAGGAGCTTATGGTGAGCCACAGAATCAAATGGTTGACTAAAATCTGTTATCTGCAAATCAATTTGTGCTTCAGATATCAGTCAAGGCAATACATGATCTCTTGCACAGTTTTCACAAGTTGTGACTGGCACTGATACTTTTCCAGAATCCATGCTTAAATTTCAGAATGTTATGTTCTTCTACATGGGCCTGATATGGTGGGATATTATCTGCTCTCATATTTACAGGAAAGTTTGTGGGGGAGTGATTGGGTTGTCTTTTAAAAGATGGGGCAGATGTTAGTAGTTAACCAATCTGCTGGTGACCAAACCCCCCCACCAACTTCCCTTTATTGACAGGTTGTATATTCTACTCAGTACTGATCCTAGTTCTGAAGCACGTCCATTCATTATGTATTCTGGTATTGCATCAGCTCCACATGATGTAACAATAATGAAGTTCTTGATTTAATCATGGCAATCTACAGCAACTTGTATTTATATAGAACTTGTAACATAATGCTTCTGTGAAGCACCTTGTTTTATCAACATAATTTCACAACAATCCACACTGGCAGATATTAGGATAGATTGATCCAAAGCTTGGTCAAAGAGATAGGTTTCAAGCAGCATTTAAAGGAGAAATGAGAAGCATGTCAGGAAGATATAATTATACTCAATGTTATTGGAATTTATTGTAAAATAGTGGTATCTGTGTATGCGTGAGACTTAATTGCATTAAAGGCAGCTGGTCTGAAGGCTTTGATGTAAACATGGGGGAAGTTTAGAATGTAAGGTGTAAAAGGACATTTGCATTTTTAAATAAACCAGCCGAGATTGTTTCTAAACTTCACCTAGCTAGGTGACACATTTCACCTCTCCTTTGAAAACAGTGTTTATTTTTCCCAAAGATTACTGGTAAAACTTAGTAATATGAGAAATTTTCTTTATCAGAAAGATAAAGCCCAAAGACATAATGAAACAATGGGAATTTCCATTCAAAGGGGAAAATGTGTATAAAGGAGTGAAGGCTGTGTGTAAGGGTAGGCATTTTTAAAATCTAACAAGTGTGAAAAGCCTTCAGCGTCTATGCCTCAAGCTGCTGTTTTCAAAGAACTGAAGTTAAGAAAACTCAATTTGAATTCGACTGGTTCAGGGTATTGTGTATCAACTTGCCTGGGTCTATTAAAATCTGTGTCTTACACTTTCGTTAAGGCATCAGTAATGGAGTTAGATTTATTTAGAAGTTATTATAGTAGTAATTCGTAGATCTATGTATGTGCTTAAAAATAATTTTTCTTGTTAATAAATGTTTAATCTAATTTTGTAAAAACCTATAAGACTTTGCGGTCTTACCACTACTGAATTAAAGGCACACATCTCGACATTTATACAAATTGCAAAATAAGTTTGTGGCAGTTGTTTCAAGTTTCCCTTTGGGATTTGAACAACTCTGCATTTATCATCTACTGTGCCATAACAAGTAGAAAGACTTATGGAGTGAATTCCAGAGCTTGGGGCCTTGGCAGCTGAAGGTACAGGTATCAATAGTGGAGCAATTAATACTGGAAATGCCCAAGAGCAGGTAAATATCTGGGAGGGTCGTAAGGCTAACATTAGAGTTCGGGAGGAGGCCAGGATATGGAGGGATTTGAAAACGAGAATTTTAAGATCAAGGCATTGCTTAACTGGGAACCAAAGTAGGTCAGCGAGGACAGGAGTGATGGGTGAATAGTCTTGTCAATTACATAGTTAAGGTTTGTTAATGTGATGTCAATTATGTTCTTAAGGTTAAGAGAAACCGGTGATGGGCATTAATTGTCTTGAGTACATATAAATGAGGAATAGCTGGAACACTGGGGTGAGTGGGAGGAGCACTGTGAGTGAACAAGTCAATAAAGAAAAGCTCTGCCTTGGTTTCGACTTCACACCCTATGAATAAACAGGACATGGTTTAATTAGGACACAGACAACAGAGTTTAGGATCACAAGTTTAGGAGGGTAAAATATAGTAGGCCAGATAGGAGTGCGTTGGAATAGCCATACAGAAACAAAGGCACAGATGATGGTTTCACCAGCAGATAAGCGGAGGCAGGGTGAAGTCAGGACATGTTCCAGAATTGAAAATAGGTGCTTTTTAAACAGGTGCAGAAACTTGGTTGGATGCTCATCGCCAGGGTCAACTATTGTTTGATCTAAGGCTGTGATCAATCGATTCATCCACAGCAGGCCCAAAGATGACGCAAGGAAACAGCCCATGGTGGAGAGATTTCGGAAATGGGATATTGATAGATTGGTACGAATATACAAGTTAGGGACAGGAGTAAGCCACTCAGCCCTTCGCACCTGCTCCGCCATTCAATAAGATCCTGGCTGATCTGACTGTGGCCTGCCCCTGATAAACAAGAGGGTGAAAGGTTATCAAGAATCTATCTACCTCTGCCTTGAAAACATTCAAAGACTCTGCTTCCACTGCCTTTTGAGGGAGTTCCAAAAACTCACTCCCAACTACGAGAATTTCTCCTCATTTGTCTTAAATGGGCAACCCTGTATTTTTAAACAGTGAACCCTTGTTCTAGATTCTCCCACAAGAGGAATGGATAAATAAAAGTAGCAGATGGAATTTAGCATCAGTAAATATGAGGTAGGGCATTTTGGTTAAAGAAAAATGTCATAATTATTCTGAGAATGGGGAAAAGATGGATCATGAAAGAGCACAAACATTTACTAATGTAGGTTCATAAGATTTATACGCAGAACCTCAAGCAGATAAGGCCATAAAGATAGCTAATAGAATATTACATTCTATGGCAAAAGGTATAGAACATAAGTCAAAATGTAACGGTAAATTTACATAACTTTAGAAGGGCCACAGTTGGAATACTAGTTTTAGAATCTGCAACATTGAACAATATTTAAGAAGTTGAGAGGGCAGCGCAGATTCATCGGTATGCTGCCTTGTATGAGAAAATACAAAAATAACTTGGAAAAATTGGTGCTGTTTTGTTATAACAAAAGATTAAGGGATGATTCTATAGAAATACTCAAAATTACAAAAGGTAGATAGAAACTGTTTCCCAATATTGTGGGGCTAGGAATGAGGGGCTGCATTTAGGTAAAGAGCACTGGCAGCTGGGTGCAATTATTTTTTATTCATGGGATGTGAATCGCTGACACAGCCAGAATTGCTTCCCACCCCTAACTGCCCTTGAGAGGTGGGAGTCACATTCTTGAACCACCGCAGTCCATGCAATTATGCTAAAAGTGCTGTTAGGAAGGAAGTTCAAGATTTTTACCTAACAACAATGAAGGATATAGTTCCAAGTCAGGATGGTGTATGGCTTGGAGGGGAACTTGTGGGTGGTGGTGTTCTGCAGCCTTTGTCCTTCTAGGTGGAAGGTGTGAGTTTGGAAGGTGCTGTCAAAGCAGGCTTGGCGAGTTGCTGCAGTGCATCAGTGTAGATGGTACACACTGCTTGTCACTGGCGGGAGTGAGCGTTTAAGATGGTGGATGGAGTGCCAACCAAGCAGGCTGCTTTGTCCTGGATGGTATCAAGCTCCTTGAGCGTTGTTGGAGCTGCGCTAATACAGGAAAGTGCACAGTATGCCATTATATTCCTGACTTGTACCTAGTAGATGGACTGGCTTTGGGGAGTTGGGAGGGAAGTTACTTGATGGAAAGTTCCCAGCATCTGACCTGCTCTTCTAGCCATATAAATACTATGGCTACTCCAGTTCTGTTTCTGGTCAAAAGTAACCCCCAGGATGTCAATGGTGGGAGATTCAGCAATGGTAGTGTCGTTGAAGGTCAAGGGGAAATGGTTAGATTCTCTTGTTGGAGATGATCATTAGCTGGCACTTGTGTGGTGCAAATGTTACTTTCCAATTATTAATCAAGCTTGAATGTTGTCCAGATCTTGCTGCATGAGGGCACTGACTACTTCAATATCTGAGGAGTTGCATATGATACTGGACACTGCAATGATCAGTGATCATTCCCACTTGGGGAGATGATGTAGGGATGATGTCACTGGATTAGTAATCCAGACGCCCAGACAAACACTCTGGGGATAAATCTCATCATATCAGCTGGTAAAATTTAAGCAAGCCTCAGAAATAGTGAACATGAAATTATCATTAATTCTTGTAAACACCCGTCTGGTTCACTAATGCCCTTTAAGAAAGGAAAGCTGCTGCCCTTACTTGGTCTGGCCTCCATGTGACTCCAAACCCACAGCAATGCCATCTGAAATGGCATAGAAAGCCACTCGGTTCAAGAGAAATTACAGATAGGCAGAAAATACTGGCCTTGTCTGAGGCACCCACATCTCAAAGAATAAAGGGGAAAAAATGTTCTGCCCTTTTTAATGGAAGCAAGATCATTGATGAAGCAGCTGAAGATAGTTGGGGCTAGGACAACACCCTGTGGTACTCCTGCAGCAATCCTGAGAAGATTGGTCTTTGACAATCACAACAATCTTCCTTTGTGCTAGGTATGACTCCAAGTAATTAACAAGACAAATGGAATGTTGACTCTTATTGCAAGGGGGGGTGGAGTCTAAATGTAGAAGCTTTACTACGACTGTACAGGGCATTGAGACCACACCGAGAGTACAGTGTATAGTTTTGGTCACCTTACTTAAGGAGGGAACATACTTGCATTGGAAGTAGTTCAAGCAAGATTCACTACATTGATTCCAGGGATGAGGGATTTGTCTTATGAGGAAAGGTCGACCATGTTAGGCCTCTACTCATTGGAGTTTAGAAGAATGAGAGGTGATCTTATTGAAACATATTAAGATTCTGAGGGGGCTTGACAGGGCAGATGCTGAGAGGATGTTTCCCCTTGTAGGGCAATCTATAACTAGGGAGCACAGTTTAAAAATAAGGGGCCTCCCATTTAAGACGGAGATAAAAAGGAATTTCTTCTGAGGGTCATTGGTCTTTGGAATCTCTTCCAGAGCAGTGGAAGCTGGGTCATTGAATATGTTCAAGGCTGAGTTAGGCAGATTTATGATTGAGGGAGTCAAAGGTTATGGGGGAAACAGCCAGGAGAGTTAAGGCCACAATCAGATAAACCGTGAGGAGCAGTGGAGCAGGGTCGAGAGGCTGAATGCCACATGCGGTTTCTTCTGTTCTTATGTCTAACCAGTGGAGAGATCTCCCAGATTCCCACTCACTTCAGTGTTTTTAGAGCTCCTTGATGCCACACTTGGTCAAATGCTGCCTTGATGTCAAGGGCAGTCATTCTCTCATCACTTCTGGAATTCAGTTCTTGGCCCATGTTCAGACCAAGGCTGTAATGAGGTCAGGAGCCAAATGTCACTGATAAAACGCAAACATAGAAAATCTACAGCACAGAAGGAGACCTTTTGGCCCATATCTGTGGCAGCTGAGAAAGCTATCCAGTGTTCCAATTCTTATTCTGTAGGCCTGCAGGTTACAGCACTCCTAGCAAATATGCAAATATAGTTAAAATGTGATGAGGGCTTCACCTCCTACCACCTTTTCAGGCATTTCTGACTAGAAGACACAATTACATTTAGAAAAGAATTTTAATAATAAAAGTGAATAATGTTCAAAACATTCAAACAGACCATAAGTCAGATCAATGTTCTTATAAGTAACAGATATGGACAGTAAATTTATGCATTTATAAAAAGTATTTGACAAGTTAATAGTTTTGGGAACAAGCAGAAGGGGTAGCAAATTGCAGCTGAAGAGCCAGATGCAGGGAAATGGGCTGTGATCTAATAACTTGTAGCATCCTCGCATTGCGAACTGTAAGGACCTTAGCACAGGAGGGAAAATACCTGCCGCCAGTTTATAAATGTCAGAGAGAGTGCAGTCACAGGATTGAGCAAGTGGGTGGAGGGGATTAAAAAAGTGGGATGGGGAGGGTAGATGAGAGAAATGCGTGGAGAAAGACTATTAGGAACCTAGGTTCAAGGGGATAATTACAAAGGCTTGTGAATAGGCCAATGTCACCTTTTCCCACGGGTGCCCTGTGAGGCAGACCAGTTGAGAGATAAATCATTAAAGCTCAGGTCTAATCCTCACTGTCCATCTGTTCCCATTTAAAGCTCCACAATGTTTGCACTGACATCAATAATCCCCTAATAATGTTTACTCGCCAGCTGCCTTCTTCCAATCAACAGTGCTGTTATACTCGGAATAGCTGATTATTTCAGCATATTGGCCACTCCTGCAAGTGACACAGAGCTGGACAGGGAATGAATGCAAAGAGTATTAACAGATCCTCAGATACCAGGCACTCACCCCTCAGGATCTGGGATCCAAACCAGCTCAGACTGATAGGACTGAAATCCCCATGACTGGGAAGGTTACTTGTGGAATAAACGCCAATCAAGTACATATAGGTAAAGGCCCAGAGCAGAAAATTGCTACTAATTATTCAACATGAACTGGAAAAGTGCTCAGAGCCCAAACCAGGACTGGATTGTGGGATGGAAGAAAAGTCAGACTGAGCACCGAAAGATTACAGCCTTCGTTATAAGGGACTGACGAGCAGGGGGACCAGAGCATCAGGCAGGGCTTTAGCTGTCACAGAGAGCAGCACCCACACTTTTCCATTGAACTCTAACTTACTTGGTGGGGGCGGTGGAAAGAATACATTTAATTCAACAGTTATCACAGCAGCTCCTGCGCATTGTCAACATATTCAACTCCAAACTTCATTTTTTTGAACAGGAACATGAAACAGGACGAAGGCTTAACTCAGTGATTTTTTTAATTTGAGCTCATACTTCTGAAGCATTAGTTCAGGCCTCTGGATTGCTAATCCAGTAACATTACCTTTATGCAACCATCCCCCTTACCAACTCATTGTTTCTGTTGTTTCCAGGGGAGAGTCAGTCCCTGAAAGTGTGTCACTGTCTTGTCATTTATGACGAGGGGGGGGTCACCGGGAACATACTTGCATTTACGGGGAGTCCTTGCAACCTGGAGTCTGCAATCCAGTTCACTTCATGGAAAGTGACTCATCCCAGCCCTTCCTGGTCCTACACATGAGTTCATTCCCGTCCTACATTGTGGGATTGCCTTGAGTGCGTTATCTACATTGTAGAAATAAAAAATAAAGCATCGCTGCAGCATCACAGAGACCACATGTTGAGGATTTCCATTACAGTGAACGGAGCTGGTACTGTAACGACACTCTGACTCTGGATCCAGACACCTCTGGCCAGCTGAGGGCGAGACCAGCAGAATTTCTGAGTGAGACACTCATTCTCTATAGTGTTTGGTATTTGAAACATTACCATTTCCCGGTGTAGTTCTCAGCAAGGATAGCCATCATAGCGATCCCAGCACAGCGCGGTGAATGATAACGGGGCGGCTTCCACCCTGATTATAGATGGTTCTTTGCACCCTGATAGTATCGACCTAGAGCGTCCTTTATCTCAAATGTCAATCTGCAGTGAATCAGAAAGTCGCTGTAAGTTACTCACTGACCCCTTCCCTCTCCGGACACTGGGCTTTACTCACTGACCATCTCACTCCGGACACGGCTTTACTCACTGACCCCTTCCCTCTCCAGACACTGGGCTTCACTCACTGACCATCTCACTCCAGACGCTGGGCTTCACTCACTGGCCCCTTCCCTCTCCGGACACTGGGCTTTACTCACTGACCATCTCACTCCAGACGCTGGGCTTCACTCACTGACCCCCTTCCCTCTCCGGACACTGGGCTTTTCTGACTGACCATCTCTCTCTCTGGACACTGGGCTTTACTCACTGACCATCTCTCTCCCCGGACACTGGGCTTTACTCACTGACCCCTTCCCTCTCCGGTCACTGGGCTTTATTCACTGACCATCTCACTCCAGACACTGGGCTTTACTCACTGACCCCCTTCTCTCTCCGGACAGTGGGCTTGACTCACTGACCATCCCTCTCTCCGGACGCTGGGCTTTACTCACTGACCATCTCACTCCAGACACTGGGCTTTACTCACTGACCATCTTACTCTGGATGCTGGCCTTTACTCACTGACCTCCTTCCCTCTCCGGACACTGGGCTTTATTCACTGACCATCTCACTCCAGACGCTGGGCTTCACTCACTGGCCCCTTCCCTCTCCGGACACTGGGCTTTATTCACTGACCATCTCACTCCAGACGCTGGGCTTCACTCACTGACCCCCTTCCCTCTCCGGACACTGGGCTTTTCTGACTGACCATCTCTCTCTCTGGACACTGGGCTTTACTCACTGACCATCTCTCTCCCCGGACACTGGGCTTTACTCACTGACCCCTTCCCTCTCCGGTCACTGGGCTTTATTCACTGACCATCTCACTCCAGACACTGGGCTTTACTCACTGACCCCCTTCTCTCTCCGGACAGTGGGCTTGACTCACTGACCATCCCTCTCTCCGGACACTGGGCTTTACTCACTGACCATCTCACTCCAGACACTGGGCTTTACTCACTGACCATCTTACTCTGGATGCTGGCCTTTACTCACTGACCTCCTTCCCTCTCCGGACACTGGGCTTTATGCACTGACCATCTCACTCCAGACACTGGGCTTCACTCACTGACCACCTTCCCTCTCTGGACACTGCGCTTTTCTGACTGACCATCTCTCTCTCTGGACACTGGGCTTTACTCACTGACCATCTCTCTCCCAGGACACTGGGCTTTACTCACTGACCATCTCTCTCCCAGGACACTGGGCTTTACTCACTAACTATCTCTCTCCCCGGACACTGGGCTTTACTCACTGACCATCTCCCTCCCCGGGACACTGGGCTTTACTCACTGACCATCTCTCTCCCCGGTCATTGGGCTTTACTCACTGACCATCTCACTCCCCGGACACTGGGCTTTACTCACTGACCATCTCCCTCCCCGGACACTGGGCTTTACTCACTGACCATCTCTCTCCCCGGACACTGGGCTTTACTCACTGATCATCTCTCTCCCCGGACACTGGGCTTTACTCACTGACCCCATTCCCTCCCCGGACACTGGGCTTTACTCACTGACCCCATTCCCTCCCCGGACACTGGGCTTTACTCACTGACCATCTCCCTCCCCGGACACTGGGCTTTTCTCACTGACCATCTCTCTCCCCGGACACTGGGCTTTACTCACTGACCCCATTCCCTCCCCGGACACTGGGCTTTACTCACTGACCATCTCCCTCCCCGGACACTGGGCTTTTCTCACTGACCATCTCTCTCCCCGGACACTGGGCTTTACTCACTGACCATCTCACTCCCCGGACACTGGGCTTTACTCACTGATCATCTCTCTCCCCTGACACTGGGCTTTACTCACTGACCATCTCACTCCAGACACTGGGCTTTACTCACTGACCCCCTTCTCTCTCCAGACAGTGGGCTTGACTCACTGACCATCCCTCTCTCCGGACACTGGGCTTTACTCACTGACCATCTCACTCCAGACACTGGGCTTTACTCACTGACCATCTTACTCTGGATGCTGGCCTTTACTCACTGACCTCCTTCCCTCTCCGGACACTGGGCTTTATGCACTGACCATCTCACTCCAGACACTGGGCTTCACTCACTGACCACCTTCCCTCTCTGGACACTGCACTTTTCTGACTGACCATCTCTCTCTCTGGACACTGGGCTTTACTCACTGACCATCTCCCTCCCCGGGACACTGGGCTTTACTCACTGACCCCCTTCTCTCTCCGGACACTGGGCTTTACTCACTGACCATCTCTCTCCCAGGACACTGGGCTTTACTCACTGACCATCTCCCTCCCCGGACACTGGGCTTTACTCACTGACCATCTCCCTCCCCGGGACACTGGGCTTTACTCACTGACCCCCTTCTCTCTCCGGACACTGGGCTTTACTCACTGACCATCTCCCTCCCCGGACACTGGGCTTTACTCACTGACCATCTCTCTCCCCGGACACTGGGCTTTACTCACTGACCCCCTTCCCTCTCCGGACACTGGGCTTTACTCACTGACCATCTCTCTCCCCAGACACTGGGCTTTACTCACTGACCATCTCTCTCCCCGGACACTGGGCTTTACTCACTGACCCCCTTCCCTCTCCGGACACTGGGCTGAGTAAAGCCCACTGACCCTCTTTAATCCGCCGCCAATTCCGGCTTTGCTTCCCAATAAATCCAATTAGAGCCGGTGCCTGTCGCTCTCTCTGATTGGGAGATGGCGAGGCCGCTGCTCCCTGATAAGCTGCGCTAGGCCGAGGCCGCGGCCCCCAGTAGCCGCTCCTCCCCATGTACGGCCTCCAGAGCGCCTTCCTGCGCTGGGCCGTCTTCCTGGTGCCGCCTCGGCTGCGGGAGTCGCTGCTGCCGGGCGGTTGGATCTTCTCGCCCGGCCCCAGGCCCCGTCACCGATGGAGCGACTCGGCCCCGGCTCCGGCTCCGGCTCGGCTCCAGGCCCAGGCCCCGCCTCGGGGCGGGGGAAGGGAGGTTCCAGCCGGACACATCCCGCCCTCGGCAGCAGCCGCGCTCCCATTAGGTGGACTGGCCGCTTTCCGCCGCCTCTGGCTCGGCCTAACCGGGGCACCGGCGCTGCCCAGGCGGCCGCCGCCGCCGATGGAAGAGACCGAGCGGCCTGAGCCACCGGGTCCGCAGCTCCCGGTTCCCGGGGAGGCGCCTCGCCCGCCGCCGGCGGTGCGGATTCAAGTGGCACCGGCCGAGGAAGAGACGCCGAGTCCGCCCGACAGCGGAGAGCAGAGTCCGGGGGAGGCGGAGAAACACAGGTAGGTAGGGGGGGGGTGGGGCAGGGGGTCGGGGAGGGGGGTGGAGGAGGAGGGGGTCGGGTAGGGGGGGTGGGGCAGGGGGTCGGGGAGGGGGG